>NW_027444002.1:0-245649 GCF_048569485.1 Anomaloglossus baeobatrachus | reverse complement strand
GTGGAGATGATATTTAATAAAATAAGTAGAAATCCACTAAAAGTTTTGTTTGGTTATCTTGCAATCCCGAGATAATCGTCTCCATGCTCCAAATCCATTTTAAAGCCATTTTTAAGGCATTTCGCGCATACATGAAATGAACACATTTTTCTCCAAACTATAACAGATGCAAGCTTGTCCTGTTTGGTGGAGATGATATTTAATAAAATAAGTAGAAATCCACTAAAAGTTTTGTTTGGTTATCTTGCAATCCCGAGATAATCGTCTCCATGCTCCAAATCCATTTTAAAGCCATTTTTAAGGCATTTCGCGCATACATGAAATGAACACATTTTTCTCCAAAACTATAACAGATGCAAGCTTGTCCTGTTTGGTGGAGATGATATTTAATAAAATAAGTAGAAATCCACTAAAAGTTTTGTTTGGTTATCTTGCAATCCCGAGATAATCGTCTCCATGCTCCAAATCCATTTTAAAGCCATTTTTAAGGCATTTCGCGCATACATGAAATGAACACATTTTTCTCCAAAACTATAACAGATGCAAGCTTGTCCTGTTTGGTGGAGATGATATTTAATAAAATAAGTAGAAATCCACTAAAAGTTTTGTTTGGTTATCTTGCAATCCGAGATAATCGTCTCCATGCTCCAAATCCATTTTAAAGCCATTTTTAAGGCATTTCGCGCATACATGAAATGAACACATTTTTCTCCAAACTATAACAGATGCAAGCTTGTCCTGTTTGGTGGAGATGATATTTAATAAATAAGTAGAAATCACTAAAAGTTTTGTTTGGTTATCTTGCAATCCCGAGATAATCGTCTCCATGCTCCAAATCCATTTTAAAGCCATTTTTAAGGCATTTCGCGCATACATGAAATGAACACATTTTTCTCCAAAACTATAACAGATGCAAGCTTGTCCTGTTCGGTGGAGATGATATTTAATAAAATAAGTAGAAATCCACTAAAAGTTTTGTTTGGTTATCTTGCAATCCCGAGATAATCGTCTCCATGCTCCAAATCCATTTTAAAGCCATTTTTAAGGCATTTCGCGCATACATGAAATGAACACATTTTTCTCCAAAACTATAACAGATGCAAGCTTGTCCTGTTTGGTGGAGATGATATTTAATAAAATAAGTAGAAATCCACTAAAAGTTTTGTTTGGTTATCTTGCAATCCCGAGATAATCGTCTCCATGCTCCAAATCCATTTTAAAGCCATTTTTAAGGCATTTCGCGCATACATGAAATGAACACATTTTTCTCCAAAACTTTAACAGATGCAAGCTTGTCCTGTTTGGTGGAGATGATATTTAATAAAATAAGTAGAAATCCACTAAAAGTTTTGTTTGGTTATCTTGCAATCCCGAGATAAATCGTCTCCATGCTCCAAATCCATTTTAAAGCCATTTTTAAGGCATTTCGCGCATACATGAAATGAACACATTTTTCTCCAAAACTATAACAGATGCAAGCTTGTCCTGTTTGGTGGAGATGATATTTAATAAAATAAGTAGAAATCCACTAAAAGTTTTGTTTGGTTATCTTGCAATCCCGAGATAATCGTCTCCATGCTCCAAATCCATTTGTAAAGCCATTTTTAAGGCATTTCGCGCATACATGAAATGAACACATTTTCTCCAAAACTATAACAGATGCAAGCTTGTCCTGTTTGGTGGAGATGATATTTAATAAAATAAGTAGAAATCCACTAAAAGTTTTGTTTGGTTATCTTGCAATCCCGAGATAATCGTCTCCATGCTCCAAATCCATTTTAAAGCCATTTTTAAGGCATTTCGCGCATACATGAAATGAACACATTTTTCTCCAAAACTATAACAGATGCAAGCTTGTCCTGTTTGGTGGAGATGATATTTAATAAAATAAGTAGAAATCCACTAAAAGTTTTGTTTGGTTATCTTGCAATCCCGAGATAATCGTCTCCATGCTCCAAATCCATTTTAAAGCCATTTTTAAGGCATTTCGCGCATACATGAAATGAACACATTTTTCTCCAAAACTATAACAGATGCAAGCTTGTCCTGTTCGGTGGAGATGATATTTAATAAAATAAGTAGAAATCCACTAAAAGTTTTGTTTGGTTATCATGCAATCCCGAGATAATCGTCTCCATGCTCCAAATCCATTTTAAAGCCATTTTTAAGGCATTTCGCGCATACATGAAATGAACACATTTTCTCCAAAACTATAACAGATGCAAGCTTGTCCTGTTTGGTGGAGATGATATTTAATAAAATAAGTAGAAATCCACTAAAAGTTTTGTTTGGTTATCTTGCAATCCCGAGATAATCGTCTCCATGCTCCAAATCCATTTTAAAGCCATTTTTAAGGCATTTCGCGCATACATGAAATGAACACATTTTTCTCCAAAACTTTAACAGATGCAAGCTTGTCCTGTTTGGTGGAGATGATATTTAATAAAATAAGTAGAAATCCACTAAAAGTTTTGTTTGGTTATCTTGCAATCCCGAGATAATCGTCTCCATGCTCCAAATCCATTTTAAAGCCATTTTTAAGGCATTTCGCGCATACATGAAATGAACACATTTTTCTCCCAAAACTATAACAGATGCAAGCTTGTCCTGTTTGGTGGAGATGATATTTAATAAAATAAGTAGAAATCCACTAAAAGTTTGTTTGGTTATCTTGCAATCCCGAGATAATCGTCTCCATGCTCCAAATCCATTTTAAAGCCATTTTAAGGCATTTCGCGCATACATGAAATGAACACATTTTTCTCCAAAACTATAACAGATGCAAGCTTGTCCTGTTTGGTGGAGATGATATTTAATAAAATAAGTAGAAATCCACTAAAAGTTTTGTTTGGTTATCTTGCAATCCCGAGATAATCGTCTCCATGCTCCAAATCCATTTTAAAGCCATTTTTAAGGCATTTCGCGCATACATGAAATGAACACATTTTTCTCCAAAACTATAACAGATGCAAGCTTGTCCTGTTTGGTGGAGATGATATTAATAAAATAAGTAGAAATCCACTAAAAGTTTTGTTTGGTTATATTGCAATCCCGAGATAATCGTCTCCATGCTCCAAATCCATTTTAAAGCCATTTTTAAGGCATTTCGCGCATACATGAAATGAACACATTTTTCTCCAAAACTATAAAAGATGCAAGCTTGTCCTGTTTGGTGGAGATGATATTTAATAAAATAAGTAGAAATCCACTAAAAGTTTTGTTTGGTTATCTTGCAATCCCGAGATAATCGTCTCCATGCTCCAAATCCATTTTAAAGCCATTTTTAAGGCATTTCGCGCATACATGAAATGAACACATTTTTCTCCAAACTATAACAGATGCAAGCTTGTCCTGTTTGGTGGAGATGATATTTAATAAAATAAGTAGAAATCCACTAAAAGTTTTGTTTGGTTATCTTGCAATCCCGAGATAATCGTCTCCATGCTCCAAATCCATTTTAAAGCCATTTTTAAGGCATTTCGCGCATACATGAAATGAACACATTTTCTCCAAAACTATAACAGATGCAAGCTTGTCCTGTTTGGTGGAGATGATATTTAATAAAATAAGTAGAAATCCACTAAAAGTTTTGTTTGGTTATCTTGCAATCCCGAGATAATCGTCTCCATGCTCCAAATCCATTTTAAAGCCATTTTTAAGGCATTTCGCGCATACATGAAATGAACACATTTTTCTCCAAAACTATAACAGATGCAAGCTTCTCCTGTTTGGTGGAGATGATATTTAATAAAATAAGTAGAAATCCACTAAAAGTTTTGTTTGGTTATCTTGCAATCCGAGATAATCGTCTCCATGCTCCAAATCCATTTTAAGCCATTTTTAAGGCATTTCGCGCATACATGAAATGAACACATTTTTCTCCAAAACTATAACAGATGCAAGCTTGTCCTGTTTGGTGGAGATGATATTTAATAAAATAAGTAGAAATCCACTAAAAGTTTTGTTTGGTTATCTTGCAATCCGAGATAATCGTCTCCATGCTCCAAATCCATTTTAAAGCCATTTCAAAGGCATTTTGCGCATACATGAAATTAACACATTTTTCTCCAAAACTATAACACATGCAAGCTTGTCCTGTTTGGTGGAGATGATATTAATAAAATAAGTAGAAATCCACTAAAAGTTTTGTCGGTTTGGTTATCTTGCAATCCCGAGATAATCGTCTCCATGCTCCAAATCCATTTTAAAGCCATTTTTAAGGCATTTCGCGCATACATGAAATGAACACATTTTTCTCCAAAACTATAACAGATGCAAGCTTGTCCTGTTTGGTGGAGATGATAATTAATAAAATAAGTAGAAATCCACTAAAAGTTTTGTTTGGTTATCTTGCAATCCCGAGATAATCGTCTCCATGCTCCAAATCCATTTAAAGCCATTTTTAAGGCATTTCGCGCATACATGAAATGAACACATTTTTCTCCAAAACTATAACAGATGCAAGCTTGTCCTGTTTGGTGGAGATGATATTTAATAAAATAAGTAGAAATCCACTAAAAGTTTTGTTTGGTTATCTTGCAATCCCGAGATAATCGTCTCCATGCTCCAAATCCATTTTAAAGCCATTTTTAAGGCATTTCGCGCATACATGAAATGAACACATTTTTCTCCAAAACTATAACAGATGCAAGCTTGTCCTGTTTGGTGGAGATGATATTTAATAAAATAAGTAGAAATCCACTAAAAGTTTTGTTTGGTTATCTTGCAATCCCGAGATAATCGTCTCCATGCTCCAAATCCATTTTAAAGCCATTTTTAAGGCATTTCGCGCATACATGAAATGAACACATTTTTCTCCAAAACTATAACAGATGCAAGCTTGTCCTGTTTGGTGGAGATGATATTTAATAAAATAAGTAGAAATCCACTAAAAGTTTTGTTTGGTTATATTGCAATCCCGAGATAATCGTCTCCATGCTCCAAATCCATTTTAAAGCCATTTTTAAGGCATTTCGCGCATACATGAAATGAACACATTTTTCTCCAAAACTATAACAGATGCAAGCTTGTCCTGTTTGGTGGAGATGATATTTAATAAAATAAGTAGAAATCCACTAAAAGTTTTGTTTGGTTATCTTGCAATCCCGAGATAATCGTCTCCATGCTCCAAATCCATTTTAAAGCCATTTTTAAGGCATTTCGCGCATACATGAAATGAACACATTTTTCTCCAAAACTATAACAGATGCAAGCTTGTCCTGTTTGGTGGAGATGATATTTAATAAAATAAGTAGAAATCCACTAAAAGTTTTGTTTGGTTATCTTGCAATCCCGAGATAATCGTCTCCATGCTCCAAATCCATTTTAAAGCCATTTTTAAGGCATTTCGCGCATACATGAAATGAACACATTTTTCTCCAAAACTATAACAGATGCAAGCTTGTCCTGTTTGGTGGAGATGATATTTAATAAAATAAGTAGAAATCCACTAAAAGTTTTGTTTGGTTATCTTGCAATCCCGAGATAATCGTCTCCATGCTCCAAATCCATTTTAAAGCCATTTTTAAGGCATTTCGCGCATACATGAAATGAACACATTTTTCTCCAAAACTATAACAGATGCAAGCTTGTCCTGTTTGGTGGAGATGATATTTAATAAAATAAGTAGAAATCCACTAAAAGTTTTGTTTGGTTATCTTGCAATCCCGAGATAATCGTCTCCATGCTCCAAATCCATTTTAAAGCCATTTTAAGGCATTTCGCGCATACATGAAATGAACACATTTTTCTCCAAAACTATAACAGATGCAAGCTTGTCCTGTTTGGTGGAGATGATATTTAATAAAATAAGTAGAAATCCACTAAAAGTTTTGTTTGGTTATCTTGCAATCACGAGATAATCGTCTCCATGCTCCAAATCCATTTTAAAGCCATTTTTAAGGCATTTCGCGCATACATGAAATGAACACATTTTTCTCCAAAACTATAACAGATGCAAGCTTGTCCTGTTTGGTGGAGATGATATTTAATAAAATAAGTAGAAATCCACTAAAAGTTTTGTTTGGTTATCTTGCAATCCCGAGATAATCGTCTCCATGCTCCAAATCCATTTTAAAGCCATTTTTAAGGCATTTCGCGCATACATGAAATGAACACATTTTTCTCCAAAACTATAACAGATGCAAGCTTGTCCTGTTTGGTGGAGATGATATTTAATAAAATAAGTAGAAATCCACTAAAAGTTTTGTTTGGTTATCTTGCAATCCCGAGATAATCGTCTCCATGCTCCAAATCCATTTTAAAGCCATTTTTAAGGCATTTCGCGCATACATGAAATGAACACATTTTTCTCCAAAACTATAACAGATGCAAGCTTGTCCTGTTTGGTGGAGATGATATTTAATAAAATAAGTAGAAATCCACTAAAAGTTTTGTTTGGTTATCTTGCAATCCCGAGATAATCGTCTCCATGCTCCAAATCCATTTTAAAGCCATTTTTAAGGCATTTCGCGCATACATGAAATGAACACATTTTTCTCCAAAACTTTAACAGATGCAAGCTTGTCCTGTTTGGTGGAGATGATATTTAATAAAATAAGTAGAAATTCACTAAAAGTTTTGTTTGGTTATCTTGCAATCCCGAGATAATCGTCTCCATGCTCCAAATCCATTTTAAAGCCATTTTTAAGGCATTTCGCGCATACATGAAATGAACACATTTTTCTCCAAAACTATAACAGATGCAAGCTTGTCCTGTTTGGTGGAGATGATATTTAATAAAATAAGTAGAAATCCACTAAAAGTTTTGTTTGGTTATCTTGCAATCCCGAGATAATCGTCTCCATGCTCCAAATCCATTTTAAAGCCATTTTTAAGGCATTTCGCGCATACATGAAATGAACACATTTTTCTCCAAAACTATAACAGATGCAAGCTTGTCCTGTTTGGTGGAGATGATATTTAATAAAATAAGTAGAAATCCACTAAAAGTTTTGTTTGGTTATCTTGCAATCCCGAGATAATCGTCTCCATGCTCCAAATCCATTTTAAAGCCATTTTTAAGGCATTTCGCGCATACATGAAATGAACACATTTTTCTCCAAAACTATAACAGATGCAAGCTTGTCCTGTTTGGTGGAGATAATATTTAATAAAATAAGTAGAAATCTGCTAAAAGTTTCGTTTGTTTATATTGCCATCCTGAGATAATCGTCTCCATGCTCCAAATCCATTTTAAAGCCATTTTTAAGGCATTTTGCGCATACATGAAATGAACACATTTTTCTCCAAAACTATAACAGATGCAAGCTTGTCCTGTTTGGTGGAGATGATATTTAATAAAATAAGTAGAAATCCACTAAAAGTTTTGTTTGGTTATCTTGCAATCCCGAGATAATCGTCTCCATGCTCCAAATCCATTTTAAAGCCATTTTTAAGGCATTTCGCGCATACATGAAATGAACACATTTTTCTCCAAAACTATAACAGATGCAAGCTTGTCCTGTTTGGTGGAGATGATATTTAATAAAATAAGTAGAAATCCACTAAAAGTTTTGTTTGGTTATCTTGCAATCCCGAGATAATCGTCTCCATGCTCCAAATCCATTTTAAAGCCATTTTTAAGGCATTTCGCGCATACATGAAATGAACACATTTTTCTCCAAAACTATAACAGATGCAAGCTTGTCCTGTTTGGTGGAGATAATATTTAATAAAATAAGTAGAAATCCACTAAAAGTTTTGTTTGGTTATCTTGCAATCCCGAGATAATCGTCTCCATGCTCCAAATCCATTTTAAAGCCATTTTTAAGGCATTTCGCGCATACATGAAATGAACACATTTTTCTCCAAAACTTTAACAGATGCAAGCTTGTCCTGTTTGGTGGAGATGATATTTAATAAAATAAGTAGAAATCCACTAAAAGTTTTGTTTGGTTATCTTGCAATCCCGAGATAATCGTCTCCATGCTCCAAATCCATTTTAAAGCCATTTTTAAGGCATTTCGCGCATACATGAAATGAACACATTTTTCTCCAAAACTATAACAGATGCAAGCTTGTCCTGTTTGGTGGAGATGATATTTAATAAAATAAGTAGAAATCCACTAAAAGTTTTGTTTGGTTATCTTGCAATCCCGAGATAATCGTCTCCATGCTCCAAATCCATTTTAAAGCCATTTTTAAGGCATTTCGCGCATACATGAAATGAACACATTTTTCTCCAAAACTATAACAGATGCAAGCTTGTCCTGTTTGGTGGAGATAATATTTAATAAAATAAGTAGAAATCTACTAAAAGTTTCGTTTGTTTATAATGCCATCCTGAGATAATCGTCTCCATGCTCCAAATCCATTTTAAAGCCATTTTTAAGGCATTTTGCGCATACATGAAATGAACACATTTTTCTCCAAAACTATAACACATGCAATCTTGTCCTGTTTGGTGGAGATGATATTTAATAAAATAAGTAGAAACCCACTAAAAGTTTTGTTTGGTTATCTTGAAATCCCGAGATAATCGTCTCCATGCTCCAAATCCATTTTAAAGCCATTTTTAAGGCATTTCGCGCATACATGAAATGAACACATTTTTCTCCAAAACTATAACAGATGCAAGCTTGTCCTGTTTGGTGGAGATGATATTTAATAAAATAAGTAGAAATCCACTAAAAGTTTTGTTTGGTTATCTTGCAATCCCGAGATAATCGTCTCCATGCTCCAAATCCATTTTAAAGCCATTTTTAAGGCATTTCGCGCATACATGAAATGAACACATTTTTCTCCAAAACTATAACAGATGCAAGCTTGTCCTGTTTGGTGGAGATGATATTTAATAAAATAAGTAGAAATCCACTAAAAGTTTTGTTTGGTTATCTTGCAATCCCGAGATAATCGTCTCCATGCTCCAAATCCATTTTAAAGCCATTTTTAAGGCATTTCGCGCATACATGAAATGAACACATTTTTCTCCAAAACTATAACAGATGCAAGCTTGTCCTGTTTGGTGGAGATGATATTTAATAAAATAAGTAGAAATCCACTAAAAGTTTTGTTTGGTTATCTTGCAATCCCGAGATAATCGTCTCCATGCTCCAAATCCATTTTAAAGCCATTTTTAAGGCATTTCGCGCATACATGAAATGAACACATTTTTCTCCAAAACTATAACAGATGCAAGCTTGTCCTGTTTGGTGGAGATGATATTTAATAAAATAAGTAGAAATCCACTAAAAGTTTTGTTTGGTTATCTTGCAATCCCGAGATAATCGTCTCCATGCTCCAAATCCATTTTAAAGCCATTTTTAAGGCATTTCGCGCATACATGAAATGAACACATTTTTCCCCAAAACTATAACAGATGCAAGCTTGTCCTGTTTGGTGGAGATGATATTTAATAAAATAAGTAGAAATCCACTAAAAGTTTTGTTTGGTTATATTGCAATCCCGAGATAATCGTCTCCATGCTCCAAATCCATTTTAAAGCCATTTTTAAGGCATTTCGCGCATACATGAAATGAACACATTTTTCTCCAAAACTATAACAGATGCAAGCTTGTCCTGTTTGGTGGAGATGATATTTAATAAAATAAGTAGAAATCCACTAAAAGTTTTGTTTGGTTATCTTGCAATCCCGAGATAATCGTCTCCATGCTCCAAATCCATTTTAAAGCCATTTTTAAGGCATTTCGCGCATACATGAAATGAACACATTTTTCTCCAAAACTATAACAGATGCAAGCTTGTCCTGTTTGGTGGAGATGATATTTAATAAAATAAGTAGAAATCCACTAAAAGTTTTGTTTGGTTATCTTGCAATCCCGAGATAATCGTCTCCATGCTCCAAATCCATTTTAAAGCCATTTTTAAGGCATTTCGCGCATACATGAAATGAACACATTTTTCTCCAAAACTTTAACAGATGCAAGCTTGTCCTGTTTGGTGGAGATGATATTTAATAAAATAAGTAGAAATCCACTAAAAGTTTTGTTTGGTTATCTTGCAATCCCGAGATAATCGTCTCCATGCTCCAAATCCATTTTAAAGCCATTTTTAAGGCATTTCGCGCATACATGAAATGAACACATTTTTCTCCAAAACTATAACAGATGCAAGCTTGTCCTGTTTGGTGGAGATGATATTTAATAAAATAAGTAGAAATCCACTAAAAGTTTTGTTTGGTTATCTTGCAATCCCGAGATAATCGTCTCCATGCTCCAAATCCATTTTAAAGCCATTTTTAAGGCATTTCGCGCATACATGAAATGAACACATTTTTCTCCAAAACTATAACAGATGCAAGCTTGTCCTGTTTGGTGGAGATGATATTTAATAAAATAAGTAGAAATCCACTAAAAGTTTTGTTTGGTTATCTTGCAATCCCGAGATAATCGTCTCCATGCTCCAAATCCATTTTAAAGCCATTTTTAAGGCATTTCGCGCATACATGAAATGAACACATTTTTCTCCAAAACTATAACAGATGCAAGCTTGTCCTGTTTGGTGGAGATAATATTTAATAAAATAAGTAGAAATCTACTAAAAGTTTCGTTTGTTTATATTGCCATCCTGAGATAATCGTCTCCATGCTCCAAATCCATTTTAAAGCCATTTTTAAGGCATTTTGCGCATACATGAAATGAACACATTTTTCTCCAAAACTATAACACATGCAAGCTTGTCCTGTTTGGTGGAGATGATATTTAATAAAATAAGTAGAAATCCACTAAAAGTTTTGTTTGGTTATCTTGCAATCCCGAGATAATCGTCTCCATGCTCCAAATCCATTTTAAAGCCATTTTTAAGGCATTTCGCGCATACATGAAATGAACACATTTTTCTCCAAAACTATAACAGATGCAAGCTTGTCCTGTTTGGTGGAGATGATATTTAATAAAATAAGTAGAAATCCACTAAAAGTTTTGTTTGGTTATCTTGCAATCCCGAGATAATCGTCTCCATGCTCCAAATCCATTTTAAAGCCATTTTTAAGGCATTTCGCGCATACATGAAATGAACACATTTTTCTCCAAAACTATAACAGATGCAAGCTTGTCCTGTTTGGTGGAGATGATATTTAATAAAATAAGTAGAAATCCACTAAAAGTTTTGTTTGGTTATCTTGCAATCCCGAGATAATCGTCTCCATGCTCCAAATCCATTTTAAAGCCATTTTTAAGGCATTTCGCGCATACATGAAATGAACACATTTTTCTCCAAAACTATAACAGATGCAAGCTTGTCCTGTTTGGTGGAGATGACATTTAATAAAATAAGTAGAAATCCACTAAAAGTTTTGTTTGGTTATCTTGCAATCCCGAGATAATCGTCTCCATGCTCCAAATCCATTTTAAAGCCATTTTTAAGGCATTTCGCGCATACATGAAATGAACACATTTTTCTCCAAAACTATAACAGAGGCAAGCTTGTCCTGTTTGGTGGAGATGATATTTAATAAAATAAGTAGAAATCCACTAAAAGTTTTGTTTGGTTATATTGCAATCCCGAGATAATCGTCTCCATGCTCCAAATCCATTTTAAAGCCATTTTTAAGGCATTTCGCGCATACATGAAATGAACACATTTTTCTCCAAAACTATAACAGATGCAAGCTTGTCCTGTTTGGTGGAGATGATATTTAATAAAATAAGTAGAAATCCACTAAAAGTTTTGTTTGGTTATCTTGCAATCCCGAGATAATCGTCTCCATGCTCCAAATCCATTTTAAAGCCATTTTTAAGGCATTTCGCGCATACATGAAATGAACACATTTTTCTCCAAAACTATAACAGATGCAAGCTTGTCCTGTTTGGTGGAGATGATATTTAATAAAATAAGTAGAAATCCACTAAAAGTTTTGTTTGGTTATCTTGCAATCCCGAGATAATCGTCTCCATGCTCCAAATCCATTTTAAAGCCATTTTTAAGGCATTTCGCGCATACATGAAATGAACACATTTTTCTCCAAAACTATAACAGATGCAAGCTTGTCCTGTTTGGTGGAGATGATATTTAATAAAATAAGTAGAAATCCACTAAAAGTTTTGTTTGGTTATCTTGCAATCCCGAGATAATCGTCTCCATGCTCCAAATCCATTTTAAAGCCATTTTTAAGGCATTTCGCGCATACATGAAATGAACACATTTTTCTCCAAAACTATAACAGATGCAAGCTTGTCCTGTTTGGTGGAGATGATATTTAATAAAATAAGTAGAAATCCACTAAAAGTTTTGTTTGGTTATCTTGCAATCCCGAGATAATCGTCTCCATGCTCCAAATCCATTTTAAAGCCATTTTTAAGGCATTTCGCGCATACATGAAATGAACACATTTTTCTCCAAAACTATAACAGATGCAAGCTTGTCCTGTTTGGTGGAGATGATATTTAATAAAATAAGTAGAAATCCACTAAAAGTTTTGTTTGGTTATCTTGCAATGCCGAGATAATCGTCTCCATGCTCCAAATCCATTTTAAAGCCATTTTTAAGGCATTTCGCGCATACATGAAATGAACACATTTTTCTCCAAAACTATAACAGATGCAAGCTTGTCCTGTTTGGTGGAGATGATATTTAATAAAATAAGTAGAAATCTACTAAAAGTTTTGTTTGGTTATCTTGCAATCCCGAGATAATCGTCTCCATGCTCCAAATCCATTTTAAAGCCATTTCAAAGGCATTTTGCGCATACATGAAATGAACACATTTTTCTTTAAAACTATAACACATGCAAGCTTGTCCTGTTTGGTGGAGATGATATTTAATAAAATAAGTAGAAATCCACTAAAAGTTTTGTTTGGTTATCTTGCAATCCCGAGATAATCGTCTCCATGCTCCAAATCCATTTTAAAGCCATTTTTAAGGCATTTCGCGCATACATGAAATGAACACATTTTTCTCCAAAACTATAACAGATGCAAGCTTGTCCTGTTTGGTGGAGATGATATTTAATAAAATAAGTAGAAATCCACTAAAAGTTTTGTTTGGTTATCTTGCAATCCCGAGATAATCGTCTCCATGCTCCAAATCCATTTTAAAGCCATTTTTAAGGCATTTCGCGCATACATGAAATGAACACATTTTTCTCCAAAACTATAACAGATGCAAGCTTGTCCTGTTTGGTGGAGATGATATTTAATAAAATAAGTAGAAATCCACTAAAAGTTTTGTTTGGTTATCTTGCAATCCCGAGATAATCGTCTCCATGCTCCAAATCCATTTTAAAGCCATTTTTAAGGCATTTCGCGCATACATGAAATGAACACATTTTTCTCCAAAACTATAACAGATGCAAGCTTGTCCTGTTTGGTGGAGATGATATTTAATAAATTAAGTAGAAATCCACTAAAAGTTTTGTTTGGTTATCTTGCAATCCCGAGATAATCGTCTCCATGCTCCAAATCCATTTTAAAGCCATTTTTAAGGCATTTCGCGCATACATGAAATGAACACATTTTTCTCCAAAACTATAACAGATGCAAGCTTGTCCTGTTTGGTGGAGATGACATTTAATAAAATAAGTAGAAATCCACTAAAAGTTTTGTTTGGTTATCTTGCAATCCCGAGATAATCGTCTCCATGCTCCAAATCCATTTTAAAGCCATTTTTAAGGCATTTCGCGCATACATGAAATGAACACATTTTTCTCCAAAACTATAACAGAGGCAAGCTTGTCCTGTTTGGTGGAGATGATATTTAATAAAATAAGTAGAAATCCACTAAAAGTTTTGTTTGGTTATATTGCAATCCCGAGATAATCGTCTCCATGCTCCAAATCCATTTTAAAGCCATTTTTAAGGCATTTCGCGCATACATGAAATGAACACATTTTTCTCCAAAACTATAACAGATGCAAGCTTGTCCTGTTTGGTGGAGATGATATTTAATAAAATAAGTAGAAATCCACTAAAAGTTTTGTTTGGTTATCTTGCAATCCCGAGATAATCGTCTCCATGCTCCAAATCCATTTTAAAGCCATTTTTAAGGCATTTCGCGCATACATGAAATGAACACATTTTTCTCCAAAACTATAACAGATGCAAGCTTGTCCTGTTTGGTGGAGATGATATTTAATAAAATAAGTAGAAATCCACTAAAAGTTTTGTTTGGTTATCTTGCAATCCCGAGATAATCGTCTCCATGCTCCAAATCCATTTTAAAGCCATTTTTAAGGCATTTCGCGCATACATGAAATGAACACATTTTTCTCCAAAACTATAACAGATGCAAGCTTGTCCTGTTTGGTGGAGATGATATTTAATAAAATAAGTAGAAATCCACTAAAAGTTTTGTTTGGTTATCTTGCAATCCCGAGATAATCGTCTCCATGCTCCAAATCCATTTTAAAGCCATTTTTAAGGCATTTCGCGCATACATGAAATGAACACATTTTTCTCCAAAACTATAACAGATGCAAGCTTGTCCTGTTTGGTGGAGATGATATTTAATAAAATAAGTAGAAATCCACTAAAAGTTTTGTTTGGTTATCTTGCAATCCCGAGATAATCGTCTCCATGCTCCAAATCCATTTTAAAGCCATTTTTAAGGCATTTCGCGCATACATGAAATGAACACATTTTTCTCCAAAACTATAACAGATGCAAGCTTGTCCTGTTTGGTGGAGATGATATTTAATAAAATAAGTAGAAATCCACTAAAAGTTTTGTTTGGTTATCTTGCAATGCCGAGATAATCGTCTCCATGCTCCAAATCCATTTTAAAGCCATTTTTAAGGCATTTCGCGCATACATGAAATGAACACATTTTTCTCCAAAACTATAACAGATGCAAGCTTGTCCTGTTTGGTGGAGATGATATTTAATAAAATAAGTAGAAATCTACTAAAAGTTTTGTTTGGTTATCTTGCAATCCCGAGATAATCGTCTCCATGCTCCAAATCCATTTTAAAGCCATTTCAAAGGCATTTTGCGCATACATGAAATGAACACATTTTTCTCCAAAACTATAACACATGCAAGCTTGTCCTGTTTGGTGGAGATGATATTTAATAAAATAAGTAGAAATCCACTAAAAGTTTTGTTTGGTTATCTTGCAATCCCGAGATAATCGTCTCCATGCTCCAAATCCATTTTAAAGCCATTTTTAAGGCATTTCGCGCATACATGAAATGAACACATTTTTCTCCAAAACTATAACAGATGCAAGCTTGTCCTGTTTGGTGGAGATGATATTTAATAAAATAAGTAGAAATCTACTAAAAGTTTTGTTTGGTTATCTTGCAATCCCGAGATAATCGTCTCCATGCTCCAAATCCATTTTAAAGCCATTTCAAAGGCATTTTGCGCATACATGAAATGAACACATTTTTCTCCAAAACTATAACACATGCAAGCTTGTCCTGTTTGGTGGAGATGATATTTAATAAAATAAGTAGAAATCCACTAAAAGTTTTGTTTGGTTATCTTGCAATCCCGAGATAATCGTCTCCATGCTCCAAATCCATTTTAAAGCCATTTTTAAGGCATTTCGCGCATACATGAAATGAACACATTTTTCTCCAAAACTATAACAGATGCAAGCTTGTCCTGTTTGGTGGAGATGATATTTAATAAAATAAGTAGAAATCCACTAAAAGTTTTGTTTGGTTATCTTGCAATCCCGAGATAATCGTCTCCATGCTCCAAATCCATTTTAAAGCCATTTTTAAGGCATTTCGCGCATACATGAAATGAACACATTTTTCTCCAAAACTATAACAGATGCAAGCTTGTCCTGTTTGGTGGAGATGATATTTAATAAAATAAGTAGAAATCCACTAAAAGTTTTGTTTGGTTATCTTGCAATCCCGAGATAATCGTCTCCATGCTCCAAATCCATTTTAAAGCCATTTTTAAGGCATTTCGCGCATACATGAAATGAACACATTTTTCTCCAAAACTATAACAGATGCAAGCTTGTCCTGTTTGGTGGAGATGATATTTAATAAATTAAGTAGAAATCCACTAAAAGTTTTGTTTGGTTATCTTGCAATCCCGAGATAATCGTCTCCATGCTCCAAATCCATTTTAAAGCCATTTTTAAGGCATTTCGCGCATACATGAAATGAACACATTTTTCTCCAAAACTATAACAGATGCAAGCTTGTCCTGTTTGGTGGAGATGACATTTAATAAAATAAGTAGAAATCCACTAAAAGTTTTGTTTGGTTATCTTGCAATCCCGAGATAATCGTCTCCATGCTCCAAATCCATTTTAAAGCCATTTTTAAGGCATTTCGCGCATACATGAAATGAACACATTTTTCTCCAAAACTATAACAGAGGCAAGCTTGTCCTGTTTGGTGGAGATGATATTTAATAAAATAAGTAGAAATCCACTAAAAGTTTTGTTTGGTTATATTGCAATCCCGAGATAATCGTCTCCATGCTCCAAATCCATTTTAAAGCCATTTTTAAGGCATTTCGCGCATACATGAAATGAACACATTTTTCTCCAAAACTATAACAGATGCAAGCTTGTCCTGTTTGGTGGAGATGATATTTAATAAAATAAGTAGAAATCCACTAAAAGTTTTGTTTGGTTATCTTGCAATCCCGAGATAATCGTCTCCATGCTCCAAATCCATTTTAAAGCCATTTTTAAGGCATTTCGCGCATACATGAAATGAACACATTTTTCTCCAAAACTATAACAGATGCAAGCTTGTCCTGTTTGGTGGAGATGATATTTAATAAAATAAGTAGAAATCCACTAAAAGTTTTGTTTGGTTATCTTGCAATCCCGAGATAATCGTCTCCATGCTCCAAATCCATTTTAAAGCCATTTTTAAGGCATTTCGCGCATACATGAAATGAACACATTTTTCTCCAAAACTATAACAGATGCAAGCTTGTCCTGTTTGGTGGAGATGATATTTAATAAAATAAGTAGAAATCCACTAAAAGTTTTGTTTGGTTATCTTGCTATCCCGAGATAATCGTCTCCATGCTCCAAATCCATTTTAAAGCCATTTTTAAGGCATTTCGCGCATACATGAAATGAACACATTTTTCTCCAAAACTATAACAGATGCAAGCTTGTCCTGTTTGGTGGAGATGATATTTAATAAAATAAGTAGAAATCCACTAAAAGTTTTGTTTGGTTATCTTGCAATCCCGAGATAATCGTCTCCATGCTCCAAATCCATTTTAAAGCCATTTTTAAGGCATTTCGCGCATACATGAAATGAACACATTTTTCTCCAAAACTATAACAGATGCAAGCTTGTCCTGTTTGGTGGAGATGATATTTAATAAAATAAGTAGAAATCCACTAAAAGTTTTGTTTGGTTATCTTGCAATGCCGAGATAATCGTCTCCATGCTCCAAATCCATTTTAAAGCCATTTTTAAGGCATTTCGCGCATACATGAAATGAACACATTTTTCTCCAAAACTATAACAGATGCAAGCTTGTCCTGTTTGGTGGAGATGATATTTAATAAAATAAGTAGAAATCTACTAAAAGTTTTGTTTGGTTATCTTGCAATCCCGAGATAATCGTCTCCATGCTCCAAATCCATTTTAAAGCCATTTCAAAGGCATTTTGCGCATACATGAAATGAACACATTTTTCTCCAAAACTATAACACATGCAAGCTTGTCCTGTTTGGTGGAGATGATATTTAATAAAATAAGTAGAAATCCACTAAAAGTTTTGTTTGGTTATCTTGCAATCCCGAGATAATCGTCTCCATGCTCCAAATCCATTTTAAAGCCATTTTTAAGGCATTTCGCGCATACATGAAATGAACACATTTTTCTCCAAAACTATAACAGATGCAAGCTTGTCCTGTTTGGTGGAGATGATATTTAATAAAATAAGTAGAAATCCACTAAAAGTTTTGTTTGGTTATCTTGCAATCCCGAGATAATCGTCTCCATGCTCCAAATCCATTTTAAAGCCATTTTTAAGGCATTTCGCGCATACATGAAATGAACACATTTTTCTCCAAAACTATAACAGATGCAAGCTTGTCCTGTTTGGTGGAGATGATATTTAATAAAATAAGTAGAAATCCACTAAAAGTTTTGTTTGGTTATCTTGCAATCCCGAGATAATCGTCTCCATGCTCCAAATCCATTTTAAAGCCATTTTTAAGGCATTTCGCGCATACATGAAATGAACACATTTTTCTCCAAAACTATAACAGATGCAAGCTTGTCCTGTTTGGTGGAGATGATATTTAATAAAATAAGTAGAAATCCACTAAAAGTTTTGTTTGGTTATATTGCAATCCCGAGATAATCGTCTCCATGCTCCAAATCCATTTTAAAGCCATTTTTAAGGCATTTCGCGCATACATGAAATGAACACATTTTTCTCCAAAACTATAACAGATGCAAGCTTGTCCTGTTTGGTGGAGATGATATTTAATAAAATAAGTAGAAATCCACTAAAAGTTTTGTTTGGTTATCTTGCAATCCCGAGATAATCGTCTCCATGCTCCAAATCCATTTTAAAGCCATTTTTAAGGCATTTCGCGCATACATGAAATGAACACATTTTTCTCCAAAACTATAACAGATGCAAGCTTGTCCTGTTTGGTGGAGATGATATTTAATAAAATAAGTAGAAATCTACTAAAAGTTTTGTTTGGTTATCTTGCAATCCCGAGATAATCGTCTCCATGCTCCAAATCCATTTTAAAGCCATTTCAAAGGCATTTTGCGCATACATGAAATGAACACATTTTTCTCCAAAACTATAACACATGCAAGCTTGTCCTGTTTGGTGGAGATGATATTTAATAAAATAAGTAGAAATCCACTAAAAGTTTTGTTTGGTTATCTTGCAATCCCGAGATAATCGTCTCCATGCTCCAAATCCATTTTAAAGCCATTTTTAAGGCATTTCGCGCATACATGAAATGAACACATTTTTCTCCAAAACTATAACAGATGCAAGCTTGTCCTGTTTGGTGGAGATGATATTTAATAAAATAAGTAGAAATCCACTAAAAGTTTTGTTTGGTTATCTTGCAATCCCGAGATAATCGTCTCCATGCTCCAAATCCATTTTAAAGCCATTTTTAAGGCATTTCGCGCATACATGAAATGAACACATTTTTCTCCAAAACTATAACAGATGCAAGCTTGTCCTGTTTGGTGGAGATGATATTTAATAAAATAAGTAGAAATCCACTAAAAGTTTTGTTTGGTTATCTTGCAATCCCGAGATAATCGTCTCCATGCTCCAAATCCATTTTAAAGCCATTTTTAAGGCATTTCGCGCATACATGAAATGAACACATTTTTCTCCAAAACTATAACAGATGCAAGCTTGTCCTGTTTGGTGGAGATGATATTTAATAAAATAAGTAGAAATCCACTAAAAGTTTTGTTTGGTTATATTGCAATCCCGAGATAATCGTCTCCATGCTCCAAATCCATTTTAAAGCCATTTTTAAGGCATTTCGCGCATACATGAAATGAACACATTTTTCTCCAAAACTATAACAGATGCAAGCTTGTCCTGTTTGGTGGAGATGATATTTAATAAAATAAGTAGAAATCCACTAAAAGTTTTGTTTGGTTATCTTGCAATCCCGAGATAATCGTCTCCATGCTCCAAATCCATTTTAAAGCCATTTTTAAGGCATTTCGCGCATACATGAAATGAACACATTTTTCTCCAAAACTATAACAGATGCAAGCTTGTCCTGTTTGGTGGAGATGATATTTAATAAAATAAGTAGAAATCCACTAAAAGTTTTGTTTGGTTATCTTGCAATCCCGAGATAATCGTCTCCATGCTCCAAATCCATTTTAAAGCCATTTTTAAGGCATTTCGCGCATACATGAAATGAACACATTTTTCTCCAAAACTATAACAGATGCAAGCTTGTCCTGTTTGGTGGAGATGATATTTAATAAAATAAGTAGAAATCCACTAAAAGTTTTGTTTGGTTATCTTGCAATCCCGAGATAATCGTCTCCATGCTCCAAATCCATTTTAAAGCCATTTTTAAGGCATTTCGCGCATACATGAAATGAACACATTTTTCTCCAAAACTATAACAGATGCAAGCTTGTCCTGTTTGGTGGAGATGATATTTAATAAAATAAGTAGAAATCCACTAAAAGTTTTGTTTGGTTATCTTGCAATCCCGAGATAATCGTCTCCATGCTCCAAATCCATTTTAAAGCCATTTTTAAGGCATTTCGCGCATACATGAAATGAACACATTTTTCTCCAAAACTATAACAGATGCAAGCTTGTCCTGTTTGCTGGAGATAATATTTAATAAAATAAGTAGAAATCTACTAAAAGTTTCGTTTGTTTATATTGCCATCCTGAGATAATCGTCTCCATGCTCCAAATCCATTTTAAAGCCATTTCAAAGGCATTTTGCGCATACATGAAATGAACACATTTTTCTCCAAAACTATAACACATGCAAGCTTGTCCTGTTTGGTGGAGATGATATTTAATAAAATAAGTAGAAATCCACTAAAAGTTTTGTTTGGTTATCTTGCAATCCCGAGATAATCGTCTCTATGCTCCAAATCCATTTTAAAGCCATTTTTAAGGCATTTCGCGCATACATGAAATGAACACATTTTTCTCCAAAACTATAACAGATGCAAGCTTGTCCTGTTTGGTGGAGATGATATTTAATAAAATAAGTAGAAATCCACTAAAAGTTTTGTTTGGTTATCTTGCAATCCCGAGATAATCGTCTCCATGCTCCAAATCCATTTTAAAGCCATTTTTAAGGCATTTCGCGCATACATGAAATGAACACATTTTTCTCCAAAACTATAACAGATGCAAGCTTGTCCTGTTCGGTGGAGATGATATTTAATAAAATAAGTAGAAATCCACTAAAAGTTTTGTTTGGTTATCTTGCAATCCCGAGATAATCGTCTCCATGCTCCAAATCCATTTTAAAGCCATTTTTAAGGCATTTCGCGCATACATGAAATGAATAGTGATGAGCGAGCATGCTTGTAACTACTCGGTACTCGCACGAGTATCACTGTACTCGGGCTGCTCGGCGGGGTACCGAGTAATTTTGCAATACTCGTGCTTTACTCGTGGTCTTCATCCCTGCATGTTGGCGCTCTTTTGAGAGCCAGCCCTCATGCAGGGATTGGCTGGCAGACCACTGCAATGCCACAGCCCTGTTAGTTGTGGAATTGCAGTGATTGGCCGGCCTGCACAGCGTGACCGAGCCTTTATACCGGCCGGCGCGCTGTGCTCTGTACACAGCCATCTCATATTCCCTGCTTTCCACGCCCACAGGCGCCTATGATTGGTTGCAGTGAGACACGCCCCCACGCTGAGTGACAGGTGTCACACTGCACCCAATCACAGCAGCCGGTGGGCGTGTCTATACTGTGCAGTAAAATAAATAAATAAATAATTAAAAAAACGGCGTGCGGTTCCCCCCAATTTTAATACCAGCCAGATAAAGCCATACAGCTGAAGGCTGGTATTCTCAGGATGGGGAGCCCCACGTTATGGGGAGCCCCCCACCCTAACAATATCAGTCAGCAGCTGGCCAGAATTGCCGCATACATTATATGCGACAGTTCTGGGGCTGTACCCGGCTCTTCCCGATTTACCCTGGTGCGTTGGCAAATCGGGGTAATAAGGAGTTATTGGAAGCCCATAGCTGCCAATAAGTCCTAGATTAATCATGTCATGCGTCTATGAGACACCTTCCATGATTAATCTGTAAGTTACAGTAAATAAACACACACACCAGAAAAAATCCTTTATTAGAAATAAAAAACACACACATATACCCTGGTTCACCACTTTAATCAGCCCGAAAAAGCCCTCCTTGTCCGGCGTACTCCAGGATGATCCAGCGTCGCATCCAGCGCTGCTGCATGGAGGTGACCGGAGCTGCAGCAGACACCGCCGCTCCGGTCACCTCCACACAGCAAATGAACACAGCCGCGCGATCAGCTGCTGTCACTGAGGTTACCCGCTGTCACCGCTGCATCCACCGGTGGCCGCGGGTAACCTCAGTGACAGCAGCTGATCGCGCGGCTGTGTTCATTTGCTGTGTGGAGGTGACCGGAGCGGCGGTGTCTGCTGCGGCTCCGGTCACCTCCATGCAGCAGCGCTGGATGCGACGCTGGATCATCCTGGATTACGCCGGACAAGGAGGGCTTTTTCGGGCTGATTAAAGTGGTGAACCAGGGTATATGTGTGTGTTTTTATTTCTAATAAAGGATTTTTTCTGGTGTGTGTGTGTTTATTTACTGTAACTTACAGATTAATCATGGAGGGTGTCTCATAGACGCCTGACATGATTAATCTAGGACTTATTGGCAGCTATGGGCTGCCAATAACTCCTTATTACCCCGATTTGCCAACGCACCAGGGCAAATCGGGAAGAGCCGGGTACAGTCCCAGAACTGTCGCATATAATGTATGCGGCAATTCTGGGCGGCTGCTGACTGATATTGTTAGGCTGGGGGGCTCCCCATAACGTGGAGCTCCCCATCCTGAGAATACCAGCCTTCAGCCGTATGGCTTTATCTGGCTGGTTTTAAAAATGGGGGGAACCGCACGCCGTTTTTTTTAATTATTTATTAATTTTAATTATTAATTTTAATTATTTATTAAATAATTAAAAAAAAACGGCGTGCGGTTCCCCCCATTTTTAAAACCAGCCAGATAAAGCCATACGGCTGAAGGCTGGTATTCTCAGGATGGGGAGCTCCACGTTATGGGGAGCCCCCCACCCTAACAATATCAGCCAACAGCTGCCCAGAATTGCCGCATACATTATATGCGACAGTTCTGGGACTGTACCCGGCTCTTCCCGATTTACCCTGGTGCGTTGGCAAATCGGGGTAATAAGGAGTTAATGGCAGCCCATAGCTGCCACTAAATCCTAGATTAATCATGTCAGGCGTCTCCCCGAGATTCCTTCCATGATTAATCTGTAAATTACAGTTAAAAAACACACACATCCGAAAAATCCTTTATTAGAAATAAAAAACACTAACAAAGTCCCTCATTACCAATTTATTAACCCCGACAAACCCTCCATGTCCGGCGTACTCCACAGTCCTCCAGCGTCGCGTCCAGCTCTGCTGCATGGAAGTGACAGGAGCTGCAGAAGACACCGCCGCTCCGGTCACCTCCACGCAGCTAATGAAGACAGCCGTGCGATCAGCTGAGCTGTCACTGAGGTTACCCGCTGTCACTGGATCCAGTGACGGCGGGTAACCTCAGTGACAGCTCAGCTGATCGCGCTACTCACCTCATTTGCTGCGTGGAAGTGACCGGAGCGGCGGTGTCTTCTGCAGCTCCTGTCACTTCCATGCAGCAGCGCTGGATGCGACGCTGGAGCATCCTGGATGACGCCGGACATGGAGGGCTTTTTGGGGCTGATTAAAGTGGTGAACCAGGGAATGTGTGTGTGTTTTTTATTTCTAATAAAGGATTTTTCGGGTGTGTGTGTTTATTTACTGTAACTTACAGATTAATCATGGAGGGTGTCTCATAGACGCCTGACATGATTAATCTAGGATTTAGTGGCAGCTATGGGCTGCCATTAACTCCTTATTACCCCGATTTGCCAAAGCACCAGGGCAAATCGGGAAGAGCCGGGTACAGCCCCAGAACTGTCGCATATAATGTATGCGGCAATTCTGGGCGGCTGCTGACTGATATTGTTAGGCTGGGGGGCTCCCCATAACGTGGAGCTCCCCATCCTGAGAATACCAGCCTTCAGCCGTATGGCTTTATCTGGCTGGCATTAAAATGGGGGGGACCGCACGCCGTTTTTTTTTAATTATTTATTAATTTATTTTACTGCACAGTATAGACACGCCCACCGGCTGCTGTGATTGGGTGCAGTGTGACACCTGTCACTCAGCGTGGGGGCGTGTCTCACTGCAACCAATCATAGGCACCGGTGGGCGGGGAAAGCAGGGAATAGGAGATTGTTTAATGAGCGGCCGGCTTTTTCAAAATAGTAAAAGCCGCCGGTCACCTCCACGCAGCTAATGAAGGGAATAGCGCGATCAGCTGCTGTCAGTCAGGTAACTCCCGGCCACCGCTGGATCCAGCGGTGCCGCGATTAACCTCAGTGACAGCAGCTGATCGCTCTACTCACCTCAGTTGGTGCATGGAGCTGACTGGAGCGGCGGTGAGTAGCACGATCAGCTGAGCTGTCACTGAGGTTACCCGCGGCCACCGCTGCATCCACCGCTGGATCCAGGTAACCTCAGTGACAGCTCAGCTGATCGCGCTACTCATCTCATTAGCTGCGTGGAGGTGACCGGAGCGGCGGTGTCTTCTGCAGCTCCTGTCACTTCCATGCAGCAGAGCTGGACGCGACGCTGGAGGACTGTGGAGTACGCCGGACATGGAGGGTTTGTCGGGGTTAATAAATTGGTAATGAGGGACTTTGTTAGTGTTTTTTATTTCTAATAAAGGATTTTTCGGGTGTGTGTGTTTTTTAACTGTAATTTACAGATTAATCATGGAAGGAATCTCGGGGAGACGCCTGACATGATTAATCTAGGATTTAGTGGCAGCTATGGGCTGCCATTAACTCCTTATTACCCCGATTTGCCAACGCACCAGGGTAAATCGGGAAGAGCCGGGTACAGTCCCAGAACTGTCGCATCTAATGTATGCGGCAATTCTGGGCGGCTGTTGGCTGATATTGTTAGGGTGGGGGGCTCCCCATAACGTGGAGCTCCCCATCCTGAGAATACCAGCCTTCAGCCGTATGGCTTTATCTGGCTGGTATTAAAATTGGGGGGACCGCATGCCGTTTTTTTTAATTATTTAATTATTTATTTCACTGCACAGTATACACACACCGGCTGCTGTGATTGGTTGCAGTGAGACAGCTGTCACTCAGTGTGGGAGCGTGTCTCACTGCAACCAATCATAGGCGCCGAAAAGCAGGACAGCAGGGAATAGGAGATTGATTAATGAGCGGCCGGCTTTTTCAAAAGAGGAAAAGCCACCGGAGTTTGAACAGCTGTGCAGCGCCGCGGCAGTGATCGGGGAACGGTAAGTAAGAGAGAGGGGGGGGAACTGACCGACAGACTGTGAGAGGGGGACAGACAAGACAGAGAGAGACAGACCGACGGACTGAGGGAGATAGAATAAAAAAAAAAAAATGACCGACATCGCTAGTAAAAAGCACAAAACGTGCGTTTTGGACATCGGAGTGCCACACAAGGTTTTCATGTAAAATCTTTCATGTATTAATCTCAAAAAGTAACATACACCAGCTCTATCTCACTATTGGGTATGTGCCCTTAACATTTCCGCCATGAAAATTCATTTTGGTGTCATTTTGGAAGGTTTTCTGGTGAGTCCGTAAAAATGGCGTAAAACTCGGACAAAATTGTTCACATCTGTGACTTTTGAGTGATAAATGCTTCAAGGGGTCTTCCCCATGCTGATGCCATGTAATTTGAGCACTCTTCTGAGACTTTTGTGACATTTTTAGGGTTTCTCCATGCTGCCGGGGGGTCATTTCACAAAAATACTCGGGTCTCCCATAGGATAACATTGGGCTCGGTGCTCGGGCCGAGTACACGAGTATCTTGGGAGGCTCGGCCCGAGCTTCGAGCACCCGAGCTTTTTAGTACTCGCTCATCACTAGAAATGAACACATTTTTCTCCAAAACTATAACAGATGCAATCTTGTCCTGTTTGGTGGAGATGATATTTAATAAAATAAGTAGAAATCCACTAAAAGTTTTGTTTGGTTATCTTGCAATCCCGAGATAATCGTCTCCATGCTCCAAATCCATTTTAAAGCCATTTCAAAGGCATTTTGCGCATACATGAAATGAACACATTTTTCTCCAAAACTATAACACATGCAAGCTTGTCCTGTTTGGTGGAGATGATATTTAATAAAATAAGTAGAAATCCACTAAAAGTTTTGTTTGGTTATCTTGCAATCCCGAGATAATCGTCTCCATGCTCCAAATCCATTTTAAAGCCATTTTTAAGGCATTTCGCGCATACATGAAATGAACACATTTTTCTCCAAAACTATAACAGATGCAAGCTTGTCCTGTTTGGTGGAGATAATATTTAATAAAATAAGTAGAAATCTACTAAAAGTTTCGTTTGTTTATATTGCCATCCTGAGATAATCGTCTCCATGCTCCAAATCCATTTTAAAGCCATTTCAAAGGCATTTTGCGCATACATGAAATGAACACATTTTTCTCCAAAACTATAACAGATGCAAGCTTGTCCTGTTTGGTGGAGATGATATTTAATAAAATAAGTAGAAATCCACTAAAAGTTTTGTTTGGTTATCTTGCAATCCCGAGATAATCGTCTCCATGCTCCAAATCCATTTTAAAGCCATTTCAAAGGCATTTTGCGCATACATGAAATGAACACATTTTTCTACAAAACTATAACACATGCAAGCTTGTCCTGTTTGGTGGAGATGATATTTAATAAAATAAGTAGAAATCCACTAAAAGTTTTGTTTGGTTATCTTGCAATCCCGAGATAATCGTCTCCATGCTCCAAATCCATTTTAAAGCCATTTTTAAGGCATTTCGCGCATACATGAAATGAACACATTTTTCTCCAAAACTATAACAGATGCAAGCTTGTCCTGTTTGGTGGAGATGATATTTAATAAAATAAGTAGAAATCCACTAAAAGTTTTGTTTGGTTATCTTGCAATCCCGAGATAATCGTCTCCATGCTCCAAATCCATTTTAAAGCCATTTTTAAGGCATTTCGCGCATACATGAAATGAACAAATTTTTCTCCAAAACTATAACAGATGCAAGCTTGTCCTGTTTGGTGGAGATGATATTTAATAAAATAAGTAGAAATCCACTAAAAGTTTTGTTTGGTTATCTTGCAATCACGAGATAATCGTCTCCATGCTCCAAATCCATTTTAAAGCCATTTTTAAGGCATTTCGCGCATACATGAAATGAACACATTTTTCTCCAAAACTATAACAGATGCAAGCTTGTCCTGTTTGGTGGAGATGATATTTAATAAAATAAGTAGAAATCCACTAAAAGTTTTGTTTGGTTATATTGCAATCCCGAGATAATCGTCTCCATGCTCCAAATCCATTTTAAAGCCATTTTTAAGGCATTTCGCGCATACATGAAATGAACACATTTTTCTCCAAAACTATAACAGATGCAAGCTTGTCCTGTTTGGTGGAGATGATATTTAATAAAATAAGTAGAAATCCACTAAAAGTTTTGTTTGGTTATCTTGCAATCCCGAGATAATCGTCTCCATGCTCCAAATCCATTTTAAAGCCATTTTTAAGGCATTTCGCGCATACATGAAATGAACACATTTTTCTCCAAAACTATAACAGATGCAAGCTTGTCCTGTTTGGTGGAGATGATATTTAATAAAATAAGTAGAAATCCACTAAAAGTTTTGTTTGGTTATCTTGCAATCCCGAGATAATCGTCTCCATGCTCCAAATCCATTTTAAAGCCATTTTTAAGGCATTTCGCGCATACATGAAATGAACACATTTTTCTCCAAAACTATAACAGATGCAAGCTTGTCCTGTTTGGTGGAGATAATATTTAATAAAATAAGTAGAAATCTACTAAAAGTTTCGTTTGTTTATATTGCCATCCTGAGATAATCGTCTCCATGCTCCAAATCCATTTTAAAGCCATTTCAAAGGCATTTTGCGCATACATGAAATGAACACGTTTTTCTCCAAAACTATAACACATGCAAGCTTGTCTTGTTTGGTGGAGATGATATTTAATAAATTAAGTAGAAATCCACTAAAAGTTTTGTTTGGTTATCTTGCAATCCCGAGATAATCGTCTCCATGCTCCAAATCCATTTTAAAGCCATTTTTAAGGCATTTCGCGCATACATGAAATGAACACATTTTTCTCCAAAACTATAACAGATGCAAGCTTGTCCTGTTTGGTGGAGATGATATTTAATAAAATAAGTAGAAATCCACTAAAAGTTTTGTTTGGTTATCTTGCAATCCCGAGATAATCGTCTCCATGCTCCAAATCCATTTTAAAGCCATTTTTAAGGCATTTCGCGCATACATGAAATGAACACATTTTTCTCCAAAACTATAACAGATGCAAGCTTGTCCTGTTTGGTGGAGATAATATTTAATAAAATAAGTAGAAATCTACTAAAAGTTTCGTTTGTTTATATTGCCATCCTGAGATAATCGTCTCCATGCTCCAAATCCATTTTAAAGCCATTTCAAAGGCATTTTGCGCATACATGAAATGAACACATTTTTCTCCAAAACTATAACACATGCAAGCTTGTCCTGTTTGGTGGAGATGATATTTAATAAAATAAGTAGAAATCCACTAAAAGTTTTGTTTGGTTATCTTGCAATCCCGAGATAATCGTCTCCATGCTCCAAATCCATTTTAAAGCCATTTTTAAGGCATTTCGCGCATACATGAAATGAACACATTTTTCTCCAAAACTATAACAGATGCAAGCTTGTCCTGTTTGGTGGAGATGATATTTAATAAAATAAGTAGAAATCCACTAAAAGTTTTGTTTGGTTATCTTGCAATCCCGAGATAATCGTCTCCATGCTCCAAATCCATTTTAAAGCCATTTTTAAGGCATTTCGCGCATACATGAAATGAACACATTTTTCTCCAAAACTATAACAGATGCAAGCTTGTCCTGTTTGGTGGAGATGATATTTAATAAAATAAGTAGAAATCCACTAAAAGTTTTGTTTGGTTATCTTGCAATCCCGAGATAATCGTCTCCATGCTCCAAATCCATTTTAAAGCCATTTTTAAGGCATTTCGCGCATACATGAAATGAACACATTTTTCTCCAAAACTATAACAGATGCAAGCTTGTCCTGTTTGGTGGAGATGATATTTAATAAAATAAGTAGAAATCCACTAAAAGTTTTGTTTGGTTATCTTGCAATCCCGAGATAATCGTCTCCATGCTCCAAATCCATTTTAAAGCCATTTTTAAGGCATTTCGCGCATACATGAAATGAACACATTTTTCTCCAAAACTATAACAGATGCAAGCTTGTCCTGTTTGGTGGAGATAATATTTAATAAAATAAGTAGAAATCTACTAAAAGTTTCGTTTGTTTATATTGCCATCCTGAGATAATCGTCTCCATGCTCCAAATCCATTTTAAAGCCATTTTTAAGGCATTTCGCGCATACATGAAATGAACACATTTTTCTCCAAAACTATAACAGATGCAAGCTTTTCCTGTTTGGTGGAGATGATATTTAATAAAATAAGTAGAAATCCACTAAAAGTTTTGTTTGGTTATCTTGCAATCCCGAGATAATCGTCTCCATGCTCCAAATCCATTTTAAAGCCATTTTTAAGGCATTTCGCGCATACATGAAATGAACACATTTTTCTCCAAAACTATAACAGATGCAAGCTTGTCCTGTTTGGTGGAGATGATATTTAATAAAATAAGTAGAAATCCACTAAAAGTTTTGTTTGGTTATATTGCAATCCCGAGATAATCGTCTCCATGCTCCAAATCCATTTTAAAGCCATTTTTAAGGCATTTCGCGCATACATGAAATGAACACATTTTTCTCCAAAACTATAACAGATGCAAGCTTGTCCTGTTTGGTGGAGATGATATTTAATAAAATAAGTAGAAATCCACTAAAAGTTTTGTTTGGTTATCTTGCAATCCCGAGATAATCGTCTCCATGCTCCAAATCCATTTTAAAGCCATGTTTAAGGCATTTCGCGCATACATGAAATGAACACATTTTTCTCCAAAACTATAACAGATGCAAGCTTGTCCTGTTTGGTGGAGATAATATTTAATAAAATAAGTAGAAATCTACTAAAAGTTTCGTTTGTTTATATTGCCATCCTGAGATAATCGTCTCCATGCTCCAAATCCATTTTAAAGCCATTTCAAAGGCATTTTGCGCATACATGAAATAAACACATTTTTCTCCAAAACTATAACACATGCAAGCTTGTCCTGTTTGGTGGAGATGATATTTAATAAAATAAGTAGAAATCCACTAAAAGTTTTGTTTGGTTATCTTGCAATCCCGAGATAATCGTCTCCATGCTCCAAATCCTTTTTAAAGCTATTTTTAAGGCATTTCGCGCATACATGAAATGAACACATTTTTCTCCAAAACTATAACAGATGCAAGCTTGTCCTGTTTGGTGGAGATGATATTTAATAAAATAAGTAGAAATCCACTAAAAGTTTTGTTTGGTTATCTTGCAATCCCGAGATAATCGTCTCCATGCTCCAAATCCATTTTAAAGCCATTTTTAAGGCATTTCACGCATACATGAAATGAACACATTTTTCTCCAAAACTATAACAGATGCAAGCTTGTCCTGTTTGGTGGAGATGATATTTAATAAAATAAGTATAAATCCACTAAAAGTTTTGTTTGGTTATCTTGCAATCCCGAGATAATCGTCTCCATGCTCCAAATCCATTTTAAAGCCATTTTTAAGGCATTTCGCGCATACATGAAATGAACACATTTTTCTCCAAAACTATAACAGATGCAAGCTTGTCCTGTTTGGTGGAGATGATATTTAATAAAATAAGTAGAAATCCACTAAAAGTTTTGTTTGGTTATCTTGCAATCCCGAGATAATCGTCTCCATGCTCCAAATCCATTTTAAAGCCATTTCAAAGGCATTTTGCGCATACATGAAATGAACACATTTTTCTCCAAAACTATAACACATGCAAGCTTGTCCTGTTTGGTAGAGATGATATTTAATAAAATAAGTAGAAATCCACTAAAAGTTTTGTTTGGTTATCTTGCAATCCCGAGATAATCGTCTCCATGCTCCAAATCCATTTTAAAGCCATTTTTAAGGCATTTCGCGCATACATGAAATGAACACATTTTTCTCCAAAACTATAACAGATGCAAGCTTGTCCTGTTTGGTGGAGATGATATTTAATAAAATAAGTAGAAATCCACTAAAAGTTTTGTTTGGTTATCTTGCAATCCCGAGATAATCGTCTCCATGCTCCAAATCCATTTTAAAGCCATTTTTAAGGCATTTCGCGCATACATGAAATGAACACATTTTTCTCCAAAACTATAACAGATGCAAGCTTGTCCTGTTTGGTGGAGATGATATTTAATAAAATAAGTATAAATCCACTAAAAGTTTTGTTTGGTTATCTTGCAATCCCGAGATAATCGTCTCCATGCTCCAAATCCATTTTAAAGCCATTTTTAAGGCATTTCGCGCATACATGAAATGAACACATTTTTCTCCAAAACTATAACAGATGCAAGCTTGTCCTGTTTGGTGGAGATGATATTTAATAAAATAAGTAGAAATCCACTAAAAGTTTTGTTTGGTTATCTTGCAATCCCGAGATAATCGTCTCCATGCTCCAAATCCATTTTAAAGCCATTTCAAAGGCATTTTGCGCATACATGAAATGAACACATTTTTCTCCAAAACTATAACACATGCAAGCTTGTCCTGTTTGGTGGAGATGATATTTAATAAAATAAGTAGAAATCCACTAAAAGTTTTGTTTGGTTATCTTGCAATCCCGAGATAATCGTCTCCATGCTCCAAATCCATTTTAAAGCCATTTTTAAGGCATTTCGCGCATACATGAAATGAACACATTTTTCTCCAAAACTATAACAGATGCAAGCTTGTCCTGTTTGGTGGAGATGATATTTAATAAAATAAGTAGAAATCCACTAAACGTTTTGTTTGGTTATCTTGCAATCCCGAGATAATCGTCTCCATGCTCCAAATCCATTTTAAAGCCATTTTTAAGGCATTTCGCGCATACATGAAATGAACACATTTTTCTCCAAAACTATAACAGATGCAAGCTTGTCCTGTTTGGTGGAGATGATATTTAATAAAATAAGTAGAAATCCACTAAAAGTTTTGTTTGGTTATATTGCAATCCCGAGATAATCGTCTCCATGCTCCAAATCCATTTTAAAGCCATTTTTAAGGCATTTCGCGCATACATGAAATGAACACATTTTTCTCCAAAACTATAACAGATGCAAGCTTGTCCTGTTTGGTGGAGATGATATTTAATAAAATAAGTAGAAATCCACTAAAAGTTTTGTTTGGTTATCTTGCAATCCCGAGATAATCGTCTCCATGCTCCAAATCCATTTTAAAGCCATTTTTAAGGCATTTCGCGCATACATGAAATGAACACATTTTTCTCCAAAACTATAACAGATGCAAGCTTGTCCTGTTTGGTGGAGATGATATTTAATAAAATAAGTAGAAATCCACTAAAAGTTTTGTTTGGTTATCTTGCAATCCCGAGATAATCGTCTCCATGCTCCAAATCCATTTTAAAGCCATTTTTAAGGCATTTCGCGCATACATGAAATGAACACATTTTTCTCCAAAACTATAACAGATGCAAGCTTGTCCTGTTTGGTGGAGATGATATTTAATAAAATAAGTAGAAATCCACTAAAAGTTTTGTTTGGTTATCTTGCAATCCCGAGATAATCGTCTCCATGCTCCAAATCCATTTTAAAGCCATTTTTAAGGCATTTCGCGCATACATGAAATGAACACATTTTTCTCCAAAACTATAACAGATGCACGCTTGTCCTGTTTGGTGGAGATGATATTTAATAAAATAAGTAGAAATCCACTAAAAGTTTTGTTTGGTTATCTTGCAATCCCGAGATAATCGTCTCCATGCTCCAAATCCATTTTAAAGCCATTTTTAAGGCATTTCGCGCATACATGAAATGAACACATTTTTCTCCAAAACTATAACAGATGCAAGCTTGTCCTGTTTGGTGGAGATGATATTTAATAAAATAAGTAGAAATCCACTAAAAGTTTTGTTTGGTTATCTTGCAATCCCGAGATAATCGTCTCCATGCTCCAAATCCATTTTAAAGCCATTTTTAAGGCATTTCGCGCATACATAAAATGAACACATTTTTCACCAAAACTATAACAGATGCAAGCTTGTCCTGTTTGGTAGAGATAATATTTAATAAAATAAGTAGAAATCTACTAAAAGTTTTGTTTGTTTATATTGCCATCCTGAGATAATCGTCTCCATGCTCCAAATCCATTTTAAAGCCATTTCAAAGGCATTTTGCGCATACATGAAATGAACACATTTTTCTCCAAAACTATAACACATGCAAGCTTGTCCTGTTTGGTGGAGATGATATTTAATAAAATAAGTAGAAATCCACTAAAAGTTTTGTTTGGTTATCTTGCAATCCCGAGATAATCGTCTCCATGCTCCAAATCCATTTTAAAGCCATTTTTAAGGCATTTCGCGCATACATGAAATGAACACATTTTTCTCCAAAACTATAACAGATGCAAGCTTGTCCTGTTTGGTGGAGATGATATTTAATAAAACAAGTAGAAATCCACTAAAAGTTTTATTTGGTTATCTTGCAATCCCGAGATAATCGTCTCCATGCTCCAAATCCATTTTAAAGCCATTTTTAAGGCATTTCGCGCATACATGAAATGAACACATTTTTCTCCAAAACTATAACAGATGCAAGCTTGTCCTGTTTGGTGGAGATGATATTTAATAAAATAAGTAGAAATCCACTAAAAGTTTTGTTTGGTTATCTTGCAATCCCGAGATAATCGTCTCCATGCTCCAAATCCATTTTAAAGCCATTTTTAAGGCATTTCGCGCATACATGAAATGAAGACATTTTTCTCCAAAACTATAACAGATGCAAGCTTGTCCTGTTTGGTGGAGATGATATTTAATAAAATAAGTAGAAATCCACTAAAAGTTTTGTTTGGTTATATTGCAATCCCGAGATAATCGTCTCCATGCTCCAAATCCATTTTAAAGCCATTTTTAAGGCATTTCGCGCATACATGAAATGAACACATTTTTCTCCAAAACTATAACAGATGCAAGCTTGTCCTGTTTGGTGGAGATGATATTTAATAAAATAAAAAGAAATCCACTAAAAGTTTTGTTTGGTTATCTTGCAATCCCGAGATAATCGTCTCCATGCTCCAAATCCATTTTAAAGCAATTTTTAAGGCATTTCGCGCATACATGAAATGAACACATTTTTCTCCAAAACTATAACAGATGCAAGCTTGTCCTGTTTGGTGGAGATGATATTTAATAAAATAAGTAGAAATCCACTAAAAGTTTTGTTTGGTTATCTTGCAATCCCGAGATAATCGTCTCCATGCTCGAAATCCATTTTAAAGCCATTTTTAAGGCATTTCGCGCATACATTATAATGAACACATTTTTCTCCAAAACTATAACAGATGCAAGCTTGTCCTGTTTGGTGGAGATGATATTTAATAAAATAAGTAGAAATCCACTAAAAGTTTTGTTTAGTTATCTTGCAATCCCGAGATAATCGTCTCCATGCTCCAAATCCATTTTAAAGCCATTTTTAAGGCATTTCGCGCATACATGAAATGAACACATTTTTCTCCAAAACTATAACAGATGCAAGCTTGTCCTGTTTGGTGGAGATGATATTTAATAAAATAAGTAGAAATCCACTAAAAGTTTTGTTTGGTTATCTTGCAATCCCGAGATAATCGTCTCCATGCTCCAAATCCATTTTAAAGCCATTTTTAAGGCATTTCGCGCATACATGAAATGAACACATTTTTCTCCAAAACTATAACAGATGCAAGCTTGTCCTGTTTGGTGGAGATGATATTTAATAAAATAAGTAGAAATCCACTAAAAGTTTTGTTTGGTTATCTTGCAATCCCGAGATAATCGTCTCCATGCTCCAAATCCATTTTAAAGCCATTTTTAAGGCATTTCGCGCATACATGAAATGAACACATTTTTCTCCAAAACTATAACAGATGCAAGCTTGTCCTGTTTGGTGGAGATGATATTTAATAAAATAAGTAGAAATCCACTAAAAGTTTTGTTTGGTTATCTTGCAATCCCGAGATAATCGTCTCCATGCTCCAAATCCATTTTAAAGCCATTTTTAAGGCATTTCGCGCATACATGAAATGAACACATTTTTCTCCAAAACTATAACAGATGCAAGCTTGTCCTGTTTGGTGGAGATGATATTTAATAAAATAAGTAGAAATCCACTAAAAGTTTTGTTTGGTTATCTTGCAATCCCGAGATAATCGTCTCCATGCTCCAAATCCATTTTAAAGCCATTTTTAAGGCATTTCGCGCATACATGAAATGAACACATTTTTCTCCAAAACTATAACAGATGCAAGCTTGTCCTGTTTGGTGGAGATGATATTTAATAAAATAAGTAGAAATCCACTAAAAGTTTTGTTTGGTTATCTTGCAATCCCGAGATAATCGTCTCCATGCTCCAAATCCATTTTAAAGCCATTTTTAAGGCATTTCGCGCATACATGAAATGAACACATTTTTCTCCAAAACTATAACAGATGCAAGCTTGTCCTGTTTGGTGGAGATAATATTTAATAAAATAAGTAGAAATCTACTAAAAGTTTCGTTTGTTTATATTGCCATCCTGAGATAATCGTCTCCATGCTCCAAATCCATTTTAAAGCCATTTCAAAGGCATTTTGCGCATACATGAAATGAACACATTTTTCTCCAAAACTATAACACATGCAAGCTTGTCCTGTTTGGTGGAGATGATATTTAATAAAATAAGTAGAAATCCACTAAAAGTTTTGTTTGGTTATCTTGCAATCCCGAGATAATCGTCTCCATGCTCCAAATCCATTTTAAAGCCATTTTTAAGGCATTTCGCGCATACATGAAATGAACACATTTTTCTCCAAAACTATAACAGATGCAAGCTTGTCCTGTTTGGTGGAGATAATATTTAATAAAATAAGTAGAAATCTACTAAAAGTTTCGTTTGTTTATATTGCCATCCTGAGATAATCGTCTCCATGCTCCAAATCCATTTTAAAGCCATTTTAAAGGCATTTTGCGCATACATGAAATGAACACATTTTTCTCCAAAACTATAACACATGCAAGCTTGTCCTGTTTGGTGGAGATGATATTTAATAAAATAAGTAGAAATCCACTAAAAGTTTTGTTTGGTTATCTTGCAATCCCGAGATAATCGTCTCCATGCTCCAAATCCATTTTAAAGCCATTTTTAAGGCATTTCGCGCATACATGAAATGAACACATTTTTCTCCAAAACTATAACAGATGCAAGCTTGTCCTGTTTGGTGGAGATGATATTTAATAAAATAAGTAGAAATCCACTAAAAGTTTTGTTTGGTTATCTTGCAATCCCGAGATAATCGTCTCCATGCTCCAAATCAATTTTAAAGCCATTTTTAAGGCATTTCGCGCATACATGAAATGAACACATTTTTCTCCAAAACTATAACAGATGCAAGCTTGTCCTGTTTGGTGGAGATAATATTTAATAAAATAAGTAGAAATCTACTAAAAGTTTCGTTTGTTTATATTGCCATCCTGAGATAATCGTCTCCATGCTCCAAATACATTTAAAAGCCATTTCAAAGGCATTTTGCGCATACATGAAATGAACACATTTTTCTCCAAAACTATAACACATGCAAGCTTGTCCTGTTTGGTGGAGATGATATTTAATAAAATAAGTAGAAATCCACTAAAAGTTTTGTTTGGTTATCTTGCAATCCCGAGATAATCGTCTCCATGCTCCAAATCCATTTTAAAGCCATTTTTAAGGCATTTCGCGCATACATGAAATGAACACATTTTTCTCCAAAACTATAACAGATGCAAGCTTGTCCTGTTTGGTGGAGATGATATTTAATAAAATAAAAAGAAATCCACTAAAAGTTTTGTTTGGTTATCTTGCAATCCCGAGATAATCGTCTCCATGCTCCAAATCCATTTTAAAGCAATTTTTAAGGCATTTCGCGCATACATGAAATGAACACATTTTTCTCCAAAACTATAACAGATGCAAGCTTGTCCTGTTTGGTGGAGATGATATTTAATAAAATAAGTAGAAATCCACTAAAAGTTTTGTTTGGTTATCTTGCAATCCCGAGATAATCGTCTCCATGCTCGAAATCCATTTTAAAGCCATTTTTAAGGCATTTCGCGCATACATGAAATGAACACATTTTTCTCCAAAACTATAACAGATGCAAGCTTGTCCTGTTTGGTGGAGATGATATTTAATAAAATAAGTAGAAATCCACTAAAAGTTTTGTTTAGTTATCTTGCAATCCCGAGATAATCGTCTCCATGCTCCAAATCCATTTTAAAGCCATTTTTAAGGCATTTCGCGCATACATGAAATGAACACATTTTTCTCCAAAACTATAACAGATGCAAGCTTGTCCTGTTTGGTGGAGATGATATTTAATAAAATAAGTAGAAATCCACTAAAAGTTTTGTTTGGTTATCTTGCAATCCCGAGATAATCGTCTCCATGCTCCAAATCCATTTTAAAGCCATTTTTAAGGCATTTCGCGCATACATGAAATGAACACATTTTTCTCCAAAACTATAACAGATGCAAGCTTGTCCTGTTTGGTGGAGATGATATTTAATAAAATAAGTAGAAATCCACTAAAAGTTTTGTTTGGTTATCTTGCAATCCCGAGATAATCGTCTCCATGCTCCAAATCCATTTTAAAGCCATTTTTAAGGCATTTCGCGCATACATGAAATGAACACATTTTTCTCCAAAACTATAACAGATGCAAGCTTGTCCTGTTTGGTGGAGATGATATTTAATAAAATAAGTAGAAATCCACTAAAAGTTTTGTTTGGTTATCTTGCAATCCCGAGATAATCGTCTCCATGCTCCAAATCCATTTTAAAGCCATTTTTAAGGCATTTCGCGCATACATGAAATGAACACATTTTTCTCCAAAACTATAACAGATGCAAGCTTGTCCTGTTTGGTGGAGATGATATTTAATAAAATAAGTAGAAATCCACTAAAAGTTTTGTTTGGTTATCTTGCAATCCCGAGATAATCGTCTCCATGCTCCAAATCCATTTTAAAGCCATTTTTAAGGCATTTCGCGCATACATGAAATGAACACATTTTTCTCCAAAACTATAACAGATGCAAGCTTGTCCTGTTTGGTGGAGATGATATTTAATAAAATAAGTAGAAATCCACTAAAAGTTTTGTTTGGTTATCTTGCAATCCCGAGATAATCGTCTCCATGCTCCAAATCCATTTTAAAGCCATTTTTAAGGCATTTCGCGCATACATGAAATGAACACATTTTTCTCCAAAACTATAACAGATGCAAGCTTGTCCTGTTTGGTGGAGATAATATTTAATAAAATAAGTAGAAATCTACTAAAAGTTTCGTTTGTTTATATTGCCATCCTGAGATAATCGTCTCCATGCTCCAAATCCATTTTAAAGCCATTTCAAAGGCATTTTGCGCATACATGAAATGAACACATTTTTCTCCAAAACTATAACACATGCAAGCTTGTCCTGTTTGGTGGAGATGATATTTAATAAAATAAGTAGAAATACACTAAAAGTTTTGTTTGGTTATCTTGCAATCCCGAGATAATCGTCTCCATGCTCCAAATCCATTTTAAAGCCATTTTTAAGGCATTTCGCGCATACATGAAATGAACACATTTTTCTCCAAAACTATAACAGATGCAAGCTTGTCCTGTTTGGTGGAGATAATATTTAATAAAATAAGTAGAAATCTACTAAAAGTTTCGTTTGTTTATATTGCCATCCTGAGATAATCGTCTCCATGCTCCAAATCCATTTTAAAGCCATTTTAAAGGCATTTTGCGCATACATGAAATGAACACATTTTTCTCCAAAACTATAACACATGCAAGCTTGTCCTGTTTGGTGGAGATGATATTTAATAAAATAAGTAGAAATCCACTAAAAGTTTTGTTTGGTTATCTTGCAATCCCGAGATAATCGTCTCCATGCTCCAAATCCATTTTAAAGCCATTTTTAAGGCATTTCGCGCATACATGAAATGAACACATTTTTCTCCAAAACTATAACAGATGCAAGCTTGTCCTGTTTGGTGGAGATGATATTTAATAAAATAAGTAGAAATCCACTAAAAGTTTTGTTTGGTTATCTTGCAATCCCGAGATAATCGTCTCCATGCTCCAAATCAATTTTAAAGCCATTTTTAAGGCATTTCGCGCATACATGAAATGAACACATTTTTCTCCAAAACTATAACAGATGCAAGCTTGTCCTGTTTGGTGGAGATAATATTTAATAAAATAAGTAGAAATCTACTAAAAGTTTCGTTTGTTTATATTGCCATCCTGAGATAATCGTCTCCATGCTCCAAATACATTTAAAAGCCATTTCAAAGGCATTTTGCGCATACATGAAATGAACACATTTTTCTCCAAAACTATAACACATGCAAGCTTGTCCAGTTTGGTGGAGATGATATTTAATAAAATAAGTAGAAATCCACTAAAAGTTTTGTTTGGTTATCTTGCAATCCCGAGATAATCGTCTCCATGCTCCAAATCCATTTTAAAGCCATTTTTAAGGCATTTCGCGCATACATGAAATGAACACATTTTTCTCCAAAACTATAACAGATGCAAGCTTGTCCTGTTTGGTGGAGATGATATTTAATAAAATAAGTAGAAATCCACTAAAAGTTTTGTTTGGTTATCCTGCAATCCCGAGATAATCGTCTCCATGCTCCAAATCCATTTTAAAGCCATTTTTAAGGCATTTCGCGCATACATGAAATGAACACATTTTTCTCCAAAACTATAACAGATGCAAGCTTGTCCTGTTTGGTGGAGATGATATTTAATAAAATAAGTAGAAATCCACTAAAAGTTTTGTTTGGTTATCTTGCAATCCCGAGATAATCGTCTCCATGCTCCAAATCCATTTTAAAGCCATTTTTAAGGCATTTCGCGCATACATGAAATGAACACATTTTTCTCCAAAACTATAACAGATGCAAGCTTGTCCTGTTTGGCGGAGATGATATTTAATAAAATAAGTAGAAATCCACTAAAAGTTTTTTTTGGTTATCTTGCAATCCCGAGATAATCGTCTCCATGCTCCAAATCCATTTTAAAGCCATTTCAAAGGCATTTTGCGCATACATGAAATTAACACATTTTTCTCCAAAACTATAACAGATGCAAGCTTGTCCTGTTTGGTGGAGATGATATTTAATAAAATAAGTAGAAATCCACTAAAAGTTTTGTTTGGTTATCTTGCAATCCCGAGATAATCGTCTCCATGCTCGAAATCCATTTTAAAGCCATTTTTAAGGCATTTCGCGCATACATGAAATGAACACATTTTTCTCCAAAACTATAACAGATGCAAGCTTGTCCTGTTTGGTGGAGATGATATTTAATAAAATAAGTAGAAATCCACTAAAAGTTTTGTTTAGTTATCTTGCAATCCCGAGATAATCGTCTCCATGCTCCAAATCCATTTTAAAGCCATTTTTAAGGCATTTCGCGCATACATGAAATGAACACATTTTTCTCCAAAACTATAACAGATGCAAGCTTGTCCTGTTTGGTGGAGATGATATTTAATAAAATAAGTAGAAATCCACTAAAAGTTTTGTTTGGTTATCTTGCAATCCCGAGATAATCGTCTCCATGCTCCAAATCCATTTTAAAGCCATTTTTAAGGCATTTCGCGCATACATGAAATGAACACATTTTTCTCCAAAACTATAACAGATGCAAGCTTGTCCTGTTTGGTGGAGATGATATTTAATAAAATAAGTAGAAATCCACTAAAAGTTTTGTTTGGTTATCTTGCAATCCCGAGATAATCGTCTCCATGCTCCAAATCCATTTTAAAGCCATTTTTAAGGCATTTCGCGCATACATGAAATGAACACATTTTTCTCCAAAACTATAACAGATGCAAGCTTGTCCTGTTTGGTGGAGATGATATTTAATAAAATAAGTAGAAATCCACTAAAAGTTTTGTTTGGTTATCTTGCAATCCCGAGATAATCGTCTCCATGCTCCAAATCCATTTTAAAGCCATTTTTAAGGCATTTCGCGCATACATGAAATGAACACATTTTTCTCCAAAACTATAACAGATGCAAGCTTGTCCTGTTTGGTGGAGATAATATTTAATAAAATAAGTAGAAATCCACTAAAAGTTTTGTTTGGTTATCTTGCAATCCCGAGATAATCGTCTCCATGCTCCAAATCCATTTTAAAGCCATTTCAAAGGCATTTTGCGCATACATGAAATGAACACATTTTTCTCCAAAACTATAACACATGCAAGCTTGTCCTGTTTGGTGGAGATGATATTTAATAAAATAAGTAGAAATCCACTAAAAGTTTTGTTTGGTTATCTTGCAATCCCGAGATAATCGTCTCCATGCGCCAAATCCATTTTAAAGCCATTTTTAAGGCATTTCGCGCATACATGAAATGAACACATTTTTCTCCAAAACTATAACAGATGCAAGCTTGTCCTGTTTGGTGGAGATAATATTTAATAAAATAAGTAGAAATCTACTAAAAGTTTCGTTTGTTTATATTGCCATCCTGAGATAATCGTCTCCATGCTCCAAATCCATTTTAAAGCCATTTTAAAGGCATTTTGCGCATACATGAAATGAACACATTTTTCTCCAAAACTATAACACATGCAAGCTTGTCCTGTTTGGTGGAGATGATATTTAATAAAATAAGTAGAAATCCACTAAAAGTTTTGTTTGGTTATCTTGCAATCCCGAGATAATCGTCTCCATGCTCCAAATCCATTTTAAAGCCATTTTTAAGGCATTTCGCGCATACATGAAATGAACACATTTTTCTCCAAAACTATAACAGATGCAAGCTTGTCCTGTTTGGTGGAGATGATATTTAATAAAATAAGTAGAAATCCACTAAAAGTTTTGTTTGGTTATCTTGCAATCCCGAGATAATCGTCTCCATGCTCCAAATCAATTTTAAAGCCATTTTTAAGGCATTTCGCGCATACATGAAATGAACACATTTTTCTCCAAAACTATAACAGATGCAAGCTTGTCCTGTTTGGTGGAGATAATATTTAATAAAATAAGTAGAAATCTACTAAAAGTTTCGTTTGTTTATATTGCCATCCTGAGATAATCGTCTCCATGCTCCAAATACATTTAAAAGCCATTTCAAAGGCATTTTGCGCATACATGAAATGAACACATTTTTCTCCAAAACTATAACACATGCAAGCTTGTCCTGTTTGGTGGAGATGATATTTAATAAAATAAGTAGAAATCCACTAAAAGTTTTGTTTGGTTATCTTGCAATCCCGAGATAATCGTCTCCATGCTCCAAATCCATTTTAAAGCCATTTTTAAGGCATTTCGCGCATACATGAAATGAACACATTTTTCTCCAAAACTATAACAGATGCAAGCTTGTCCTGTTTGGTGGAGATGATATTTAATAAAATAAGTAGAAATCCACTAAAAGTTTTGTTTGGTTATCCTGCAATCCCGAGATAATCGTCTCCATGCTCCAAATCCATTTTAAAGCCATTTTTAAGGCATTTCGCGCATACATGAAATGAACACATTTTTCTCCAAAACTATAACAGATGCAAGCTTGTCCTGTTTGGTGGAGATGATATTTAATAAAATAAGTAGAAATCCACTAAAAGTTTTGTTTGGTTATCTTGCAATCCCGAGATAATCGTCTCCATGCTCCAAATCCATTTTAAAGCCATTTTTAAGGCATTTCGCGCATACATGAAATGAACACATTTTTCTCCAAAACTATAACAGATGCAAGCTTGTCCTGTTTGGTGGAGATGATATTTAATAAAATAAGTAGAAATCCACTAAAAGTTTTGTTTGGTTATCTTGCAATCCCGAGATAATCGTCTCCATGCTCCAAATCCATTTTAAAGCCATTTTTAAGGCATTTCGCGCATACATGAAATGAACACATTTTTCTCCAAAACTATAACAGATGCAAGCTTGTCCTGTTTGGTGGAGATAATATTTAATAAAATAAGTAGAAATCTACTAAAAGTTTCGCTTGTTTATATTGCCATCCTGAGATAATCGTCTCCATGCTCCAAATCCATTTTAAAGCCATTATTAAGGCATTTCGCGCATACATGAAATGAACACATTTTTCTCCAAAACTATAACAGATGCAAGCTTGTCCTGTTTGGTGGAGATGATATTTAATAAAATAAGTAGAAATCCACTAAAAATTTTGTTTGGTTATCTTGCAATCCCGAGATAATCGTCTCCATGCTCCAAATCCATTTTAAAGCCATTTTTAAGGCATTTCGCGCATACATGAAATGAACACATTTTTCTCCAAAACTATAACAGATGCAAGCTTGTCCTGTTTGGTGGAGATGATATTTAATAAAATAAGTAGAAATCCACTAAAAGTTTTGTTTGGTTATATTGCAATCCCGAGATAATCGTCTCCATGCTCCAAATCCATTTTAAAGCCATTTTTAAGGCATTTTGCGCATACATGAAATGAACACATTTTTCTTTAAAACTATAACAGATGCAAGCTTGTCCTGTTTGGTGGAGATGATATTTAATAAAATAAGTAGAAATCCACTAAAAGTTTTGTTTGGTTATCTTGCAATCCCGAGATAATCGTCTCCATGCTCCAAATCCATTTTAAAGCCATTTTTAAGGCATTTCGCGCATACATGAAATGAACACATTTTTCTCCAAAACTATAACAGATGCAAGCTTGTCCTGTTTGGTGGAGATGATATTTAATAAAATAAGTAGAAATCCACTAAAAGTTTTGTTTGGTTATCTTGCAATCCCGAGATAATCGTCTCCATGCTCCAAATCCATTTTAAAGCCATTTTTAAGGCATTTCGCGCATACATGAAATGAACACATTTTTCTCCAAAACTATAACAGATGCAAGCTTGTCCTGTTTGGCGGAGATGATATTTAATAAAATAAGTAGAAATCCACTAAAAGTTTTGTTTGGTTATCTTGCAATCCCGAGATAATCGTCTCCATGCTCCAAATCCATTTTAAAGCCATTTCAAAGGCATTTTGCGCATACATGAAATTAACACATTTTTCTCCAAAACTATAACAGATGCAAGCTTGTCCTGTTTGGTGGAGATGATATTTAATAAAATAAGTAGAAATCCACTAAAAGTTTTGTTTGGTTATCTTGCAATCCCGAGATAATCGTCTCCATGCTCCAAATCCATTTTAAAGCCATTTTTAAGGCATTTCGCGCATACATGAAATGAACACATTTTTCTCCAAAACTATAACAGATGCAAGCTTGTCCTGTTTGGTGGAGATAATATTTAATAAAATAAGTAGAAATCTACTAAAAGTTTCGTTTGTTTATATTGCCATCCTGAGATAATCGTCTCCATGCTCCAAATCCATTTTAAAGCCATTTCAAAGGCATTTTGCGCATACATGAAATGAACACATTTTTCTCCAAAACTATAACACATGCAAGCTTGTCCTGTTTGGTGGAGATGATATTTAATAAAATAAGTAGAAATCCACTAAAAGTTTTGTTTGGTTATCTTGCAATCCCGAGATAATCGTCTCCATGCTCCAAATCCATTTTAAAGCCATTTTTAAAGGCATTTCGCGCATACATGAAATGAACACATTTTTCTCCAAAACTATAACAGATGCAAGCTTGTCCTGTTTGGTGGAGATGATATTTAATAAAATAAGTAGAAATCCACTAAAAGTTTTGTTTGGTTATCTTGCAATCCCGAGATAATCGTCTCCATGCTCCAAATCCATTTTAAAGCCATTTTTAAGGCATTTCGCGCATACATGAAATGAACACATTTTTCTCCAAAACTATAACAGATGCAAGCTTGTCCTGTTTGGTGGAGATGATATTTAATAAAATAAGTAGAAATCCACTAAAAGTTTTGTTTGGTTATCTTGCAATCCCGAGATAATCGTCTCCATGCTCCAAATCCATTTTAAAGCCATTTTTAAGGCATTTCGCGCATACATGAAATGAACACATTTTTCTCCAAAACTATAACAGATGCAAGCTTGTCCTGTTTGGTGGAGATAATATTTAATAAAATAAGTAGAAATCTACTAAAAGTTTCGTTTGTTTATATTGCCATCCTGAGATAATCGTCTCCATGCTCCAAATCCATTTTAAAGCCATTTCAAAGGCATTTTGCGCATACATGAAATGAACACATTTTTCTCCAAAACTATAACACATGCAAGCTTGTCCTGTTTGGTGGAGATGATATTTAATAAAATAAGTAGAAATCCACTAAAAGTTTTGTTTGGTTATCTTGCAATCCCGAGATAATCGTCTCCATGCTCCAAATCCATTTTAAAGCCATTTTTAAGGCATTTCGCGCATACATGAAATGAACACATTTTTCTCCAAAACTATAACAGATGCAAGCTTGTCCTGTTTGGTAGAGATGATATTTAATAAAATAAGTAGAAATCCACTAAAAGTTTTGTTTGGTTATCTTGCAATCCCGAGATAATCGTCTCCATGCTCCAAATCCATTTTAAAGCCATTTTTAAGGCATTTCGCGCATACATGAAATGAACACATTTTTCTCCAAAACTATAACAGATGCAAGCTTGTCCTGTTTGGTGGAGATAATATTTAATAAAATAAGTAGAAATCTACTAAAAGTTTCGTTTGTTTATATTGCCATCCTGAGATAATCGTCTCCATGCTCCAAATCCATTTTAAAGCCATTTCAAAGGCATTTTGCGCATACATGAAATTAACACATTTTTCTCCAAAACTATAACACATGCAAGCTTGTCCTGTTTGGTGGAGATGATATTTAATAAAATAAGTAGAAATCCACTAAAAGTTTTGTTTGGTTATCTTGCAATCCCGAGATAATCGTCTCCATGCTCCAAATCCATTTTAAAGCCATTTTTAAGGCATTTCGCGCATACATGAAATGAACACATTTTTCTCCAAAACTATAACAGATGCAAGCTTGTCCTGTTTGGTGGAGATGATATTTAATAAAATAAGTAGAAATCCACTAAAAGTTTTGTTTGGTTATCTTGCAATCCCGAGATAATCGTCTCCATGCTCCAAATCCATTTTAAAGCCATTTTTAAGGCATTTCACGCATACATGAAATGAACACATTTTTCTCCAAAACTATAACAGATGCAAGCTTGTCCTGTTTGGTGGAGATGATATTTAATAAAATAAGTAGAAATCCACTAAAAGTTTTGTTTGGTTATCTTGCAATCCCGAGATAATCGTCTCCATGCTCCAAATCCATTTTAAAGCCATTTTTAAGGCATTTCGCGCATACATGAAATGAACACATTTTTCTCCAAAACTATAACAGATGCAAGATTGTCCTGTTTGGTGGAGATGATATTTAATAAAATAAGTAGAAATCCACTAAAAATTTTGTTTGGTTATCTTGCAATCCCGAGATAATCGTCTCCATGCTCCAAATCCATTTTAAAGCCATTTTTAAGGCATTTCGCGCATACATGAAATGAACACATTTTTCTCCAAAACTATAACAGATGCAAGCTTGTCCTGTTTGGTGGAGATAATATTTAATAAAATAAGTAGAAATCTACTAAAAGTTTCGTTTGTTTATATTGCCATCCTGAGATAATCGTCTCCATGCTCCAAATCCATTTTAAAGCCATTTCAAAGGCATTTTGCGCATACATGAAATGAACACATTTTTCTCCAAAACTATAACACATGCAAGCTTGTCCTGTTTGGTGGAGATGATATTTAATAAAATAAGTAGAAATCCACCAAAAGTTTTGTTTGGTTATCTTGCAATCCCGAGATAATCGTCTCCATGCTCCAAATCCATTTTAAAGCCATTTTTAAGGCATTTCGCGCATACATGAAATGAACACATTTTTCTCCAAAACTATAACAGATGCAAGCTTGTCCTGTTTGGTGGAGATGATATTTAATAAAATAAGTAGAAATCCACTAAAAGTTTTGTTTGGTTATCTTGCAATCCCGAGATAATCGTCTCCATGCTCCAAATCCATTTTAAAGCCATTTTTAAGGCATTTCGCGCATACATGAAATGAACACATTTTTCTCCAAAACTATAACAGATGCAAGCTTGTCCTGTTTGGTGGAGATGATATTTAATAAAATAAGTAGAAATCCACTAAAAGTTTTGTTTGGTTATCTTGCAATCCCGAGATAATCGTCTCCATGCTCCAAATCCATTTTAAAGCCATTTTTAAGGCATTTCGCGCATACATGAAATGAACACATTTTTCTCCAAAACTATAACAGATGCAAGCTTGTCCTGTTTGGTGGAGATAATATTTAATAAAATAAGTAGAAATCTACTAAAAGTTTCGTTTGTTTATATTGCCATCCTGAGATAATCGTCTCCATGCTCCAAATCCATTTTAAAGCCATTTCAAAGGCATTTTGCGCATACATGAAATGAACACATTTTTCTCCAAAACTATAACACATGCAAGCTTGTCCTGTTTGGTGGAGATGATATTTAATAAAATAAGTAGAAATCCACTAAAAGTTTTGTTTGGTTATCTTGCAATCCCGAGATAATCGTCTCCATGCTCCAAATCCATTTTAAAGCCATTTTTAAGGCATTTCGCGCATACATGAAATGAACACATTTTTCTCCAAAACTATAACAGATGCAAGCTTGTCCTGTTTGGTAGAGATGATATTTAATAAAATAAGTAGAAATCCACTAAAAGTTTTGTTTGGTTATCTTGCAATCCCGAGATAATCGTCTCCATGCTCCAAATCCATTTTAAAGCCATTTTTAAGGCATTTCGCGCATACATGAAATGAACACATTTTTCTCCAAAACTATAACAGATGCAAGCTTGTCCTGTTTGGTGGAGATAATATTTAATAAAATAAGTAGAAATCTACTAAAAGTTTCGTTTGTTTATATTGCCATCCTGAGATAATCGTCTCCATGCTCCAAATCCATTTTAAAGCCATTTCAAAGGCATTTTGCGCATACATGAAATGAACACATTTTTCTCCAAAACTATAACACATGCAAGCTTGTCCTGTTTGGTGGAGATGATATTTAATAAAATAAGTAGAAATCCACTAAAAGTTTTGTTTGGTTATCTTGCAATCCCGAGATAATCGTCTCCATGCTCCAAATCCATTTTAAAGCCATTTTTAAGGCATTTCGCGCATACATGAAATGAACACATTTTTCTCCAAAACTATAACAGATGCAAGCTTGTCCTGTTTGGTGGAGATGATATTTAATAAAATAAGTAGAAATCCACTAAAAGTTTTGTTTGGTTATCTTGCAATCCCGAGATAATCGTCTCCATGCTCCAAATCCATTTTAAAGCCATTTTTAAGGCATTTCGCGCATACATGAAATGAACACATTTTTCTCCAAAACTATAACAGATGCAAGCTTGTCCTGTTTGGTGGAGATAATATTTAATAAAATAAGTAGAAATCTACTAAAAGTTTCGTTTGTTTATATTGCCATCCTGAGATAATCGTCTCCATGCTCCAAATCCATTTTAAAGCCATTTCAAAGGCATTTTGCGCATACATGAAATGAACACATTTTTCTCCAAAACTATAACACATGCAAGCTTGTCCTGTTTGGTGGAGATGATATTTAATAAAATAAGTAGAAATCCACTAAAAGTTTTGTTTGGTTATCTTGCAGTCCCGAGATAATCGTCTCCATGCTCCAAATCCATTTTAAAGCCATTTTTAAGGCATTTCGCGCATACATGAAATGAACACATTTTTCTCCAAAACTATAACAGATGCAAGCTTGTCCTGTTTGGTGGAGATGATATTTAATAAAATAAGTAGAAATCCACTAAAAGTTTTGTTTGGTTATCTTGCAATCCCGAGATAATCGTCTCCATGCTCCAAATCCATTTTAAAGCCATTTTTAAGGCATTTCGCGCATACATGAAATGAACACATTTTTCTCCAAAACTATAACAGATGCAAGCTTGTCCTGTTTGGTGGAGATGATATTTAATAAAATAAGTAGAAATCCACTAAAAGTTTTGTTTGGTTATCTTGCAATCCCGAGATAATCGTCTCCATGCTCCAAATCCATTTTAAAGCCATTTTTAAGGCATTTCGCGCATACATGAAATGAACACATTTTTCTCCAAAACTATAACAGATGCAAGCTTGTCCTGTTTGGTGGAGATGATATTTAATAAAATAAGTAGAAATCCACTAAAAGTTTTGTTTGGTTATCTTGCAATCCCGAGATAATCGTCTCCATGCTCCAAATCCATTTTAAAGCCATTTCAAAGGCATTTTGCGCATACATGAAATGAACACATTTTTCTCCAAAACTATAACACATGCAAGCTTGTCCTGTTTGGTGGAGATGATATTTAATAAAATAAGTAGAAATCCACTAAAAGTTTTGTTTGGTTATCTTGCAATCCCGAGATAATCGTCTCCATGCACCAAATCCATTTTAAAGCCATTTTTAAGGCATTTCGCGCATACATGAAATGAACACATTTTTGTCCAAAACTATAACAGATGCAAGCTTGTCCTGTTTGGTGGAGATGATATTTAATAAAATAAGTAGAAATCCACTAAAAGTTTTGTTTGGTTATCTTGCAATCCCGAGATAATCGTCTCCATGCTCCAAATCCATTTTAAAGCCATTTTTAAGGCATTTCGCGCATACATGAAATGAACACATTTTTCTCCAAAACTATAACAGATGCAAGCTTGTCCTGTTTGGTGGAGATGATATTTAATAAAATAATTAGAAATCCACTAAACGTTTTGTTTGGTTATCTTGCAATCCCGAGATAATCGTCTCCATGCTCCAAATCCATTTTAAAGCCATTTTTAAGGCATTTCGCGCATACATGAAATGAACACATTTTTCTCCAAAACTATAACAGATGCAAGCTTGTCCTGTTTGGTGGAGATGATATTTAATAAAATAAGTAGAAATCCACTAAAAGTTTTGTTTGGTTATATTGCAATCCCGAGATAATCGTCTCCATGCTCCAAATCCATTTTAAAGCCATTTTTAAGGCATTTCGCGCATACATGAAATGAACACATTTTTCTCCAAAACTATAACAGATGCAAGCTTGTCCTGTTTGGTGGAGATGATATTTAATAAAATAAGTAGAAATCCACTAAAAGTTTTGTTTGGTTATCTTGCAATCCGGAGATAATCGTCTCCATGCTCCAAATCCATTTTAAAGCCATTTTTAAGGCATTTCGCGCATACATGAAATGAACACATTTTTCTCCAAAACTATAACAGATGCAAGCTTTTCCTGTTTGGTGGAGATGATATTTAATAAAATAAGTAGAAATCCACTAAAAGTTTTGTTTGGTTATCTTGCAATCCCGAGATAATCGTCTCCATGCTCCAAATCCATTTTAAAGCCATTTTTAAGGCATTTCGCGCATACATGAAATGAACACATTTTTCTCCAAAACTATAACAGATGCAAGCTTGTCCTGTTTGGTGGAGATGATATTTAATAAAATAAGTAGAAATCCACTAAAAGTTTTGTTTGGTTATCTTGCAATCCCGAGATAATCGTCTCCATGCTCCAAATCCATTTTAAAGCCATTTTTAAGGCATTTCGCGCATACATGAAATGAACACATTTTTCTCCAAAACTATAACAGATGCAAGCTTGTCCTGTTTGGTGGAGATGATATTTAATAAAATAAGTAGAAATCCACTAAAAGTTTTGTTTGGTTATCTTGCAATCCCGAGATAATCGTCTCCATGCTCCAAATCCATTTTAAAGCCATTTTTAAGGCATTTCGCGCATACATGAAATGAACACATTTTTCTCCAAAACTATAACAGATGCAAGCTTGTCCTGTTTGGTGGAGATAATATTTAATAAAATAAGTAGAAATCTACTAAAAGTTTCGTTTTTTTATATTGCCATCCTGAGATAATCGTCTCCATGCTCCAAATCCATTTTAAAGCCATTTCAAAGGCATTTTGCGCATACATGAAATGAACATATTTTTCTCCAAAACTATAACACATGCAAGCTTGTCCTATTTGGTGGAGATGATATTTAATAAAATAAGTAGAAATCCACTAAAAGTTTTGTTTGGTTATCTTGCAATCCCGAGATAATCGTCTCCATGCTCCAAATCCATTTTAAAGCCATTTTTAAGGCATTTCGCGCATACATGAAATGAACACATTTTTCTCCAAAACTATAACAGATGCAAGCTTGTCCTGTTTGGTGGAGATGATATTTAATAAAATAAGTAGAAATCCACTAAAAGTTTTGTTTGGTTATCTTGCAATCCCGAGATAATCGTCTCCATGCTCCAAATCCATTTTAAAGCCATTTTTAAGGCATTTCGCGCATACATGAAATGAACACATTTTTCTCCAAAACTATAACAGATGCAGTCTCCGAAGAGTGCTCAAATGACATGGCAACAGCATGGGGAAGACCCCTTGAAGCATTTATCACTCAAAAGTCACAGCTGTGAATAATTTTGTCCGCGTTTTACGCCATTTTTACGGACTCACCAGAAAACCTTCCAAAATGACACCAAAATGATTTTTCATAGCGGAAATGTTAAGGGCACATACCCAATAGTGAGATAGAGCTAATGTATGTTACTTTTTGAGATCAATACATGAAAGATTTTACGTAAAACATTGTGTGGCACTCCGATGTCCCTGAGAAGAGACGTACATAAAGGCCTCTGAGTCTAATGTGCCCATTTTGAGGAACTGAGTCTTTGTAGTATTTTCCTTTGCCAGGGCAGTCCAAAATTGTGAGGTTCACCAATGCCCCTGCATACAGACGTGCATGATGGCCTGTAAACCTGAAGTGCCCATTGTAAGGAAGTGGGTCTATTGTAGTATAGCCCTTAGGCAGGGCAGCCAAAAATTGGGAGGCTCCACGTTGTCCCTGGATAGAGACGTGCATGAGGGCCTCAAAACATTAAGTGTCCAGTGTCAGGAAGTGGGTGTATTATAGTCGTGGTTATGCAACGCGGGGAAGGCACACCGGGAGAAATAGTGGCGGCTGGGGACCGAGTAACGTGGGACAGCTGCCGCCATCAGGTCGCGGAATGCTTCTGTCTCCACCAGCCTAAAAGGCAACATTTCCAGCACAAGCAGTCGCGAAATGTTAGCATTTAGAACTGTGGCATGTGGGGTGTTGGCAGTGTATTTGCGCCTGCGTTCAAAGGTTTGCTGAATGGATAACTGAACGCTGCGCTGGGACAAGGACGTGCTTGATGATGGTGTTATTTCTGAGTAGGCAACTGCAGGTGCAGGACCGGAGGAGGCTTGTTCGCAGGCAGCATGGACAGGGGATTGGCTCGCATGCACAACCAGCGAAGACGTAGCAGTGACATTAGCAAGCACTGCTCCTCGACTCTGTTGTACTTCCCACAAAGTCGGGTGCTTGGCTGACATGTGCCTGATCATGCTGGTGGTGGTCAGGCTGCTAGTTTTGGTACCCCTGCTGATGCTGGCACGGCAGGTGTTGCAAATGGCCTTTTTAGAATCATCTGGATCCAACTTAAAAAACTGCCAGACTCGGGAAGACCTAACATTTGTACAGGCACCTTGTGTCGTGTTGTTGTTCCGGGGAACGGTTGCCTGACTTCTGCCTGGAGCCACCACCCTGCTTCTTACTGCCTGTTGGGATGCTACGCCTCCCTCCCCCCTGTGCACTGCTGTCCTCGCTCTGCATATCCTCCTGCCAGGTTGGGTCAGTTACTGGATCATCCACCACGTCGTCTTCCTCTTCCGCACCCTGCTCCTCCTCCTGACTTCCTGACAATTGTGTCTCATCATCGTCCACCCCTTGTTGAGACACGTTGCCAACTTCGTGAGAACGTGGCTGCTCAAATATTTGGCCATCTGTACATACGATCTCCTCATGACCCACTTCAACATGAGCTGGCGAGAGGCCAGAATGTGCGAATGGAAACGTGAACAGCTCTTCCGAGTGTCCAAGTGTGGGATCATTAATGTCCGAGGACGTGTACTCAGCCTTGTGGTAGGAAGGAGGATCAGGTTCTGAAATGTGCGGTGCAGTATCACGGCTACTGACACTTGACCGTGTGGAAGACAGAGTGTTTGTGGTGGTGCCAATCTGACTGGAAGCATTATCCGCTATCCAACTAACAACCTGTTGACACTGGTCTTGGTTCAAGAGCGGTGTACTGCTGCGGTCCCCAAGAATTTGGGACAGGACGTGCGAGCGACTAGATGTGGCCCTTTGTTGTGGCAAAATTAGAGCTTGCCCACGACCTCGGCCTCTGCCTGCACCACCATCACGTCCACTTCCTTGTTCCTTGCCAACGCCCTTGCGCATTTTGCAATGCTGTGCTGACGTGTATTCACTAGACTTGGGCGTTATATCAAAGTTTGTGCAAATTGTGCACCTGTACGCTGCCACCGACAGGCACACACGTGCGGTTTTTAAATGCAAGCACGGACGCACTAAGAACCTAACAGGTTTTAGGAGCAAAAATTAATGATGAGAACTCTGACACTATCAGCCACTGCTGACTGACGTGTATTATACACTACACTTGTGCGTTATATAATAGTTTGGTAAAAACGCACACAAGTGCACCTGTACGCTGCCACCGACAGGCACACACGTGCGGTTTTTAAATGCAAGCACGGACGCACTAAGAACCTAACAGGTTTTAGGAGCAAAAATTAATGACGAGAACTCTGACACTATCAGCCACTGCTGACTGACGTGTATTATACACTACACTTGTGCGTTATATAATAGTTTGGTAAAAACGCACACAAGTGCACCTGTACGCTGCCACCGACAGGCACACACGTGCGGTTTTTAAATGCAAGCACGGACGCACTAAGAACCTAACACAGGTTTTAGGAGCAAAAATTAATGACGAGAACTCTGACACTATCAGCCACTGCTGACTGACGTGTATTATACACTACACTTGTGCGTTATATAATAGTTTGGTAAAAACGCACACAAGTGCACCTGTACGCTGCCACCGACAGGCACACACGTGCGGTTTTTAAATGCAAGCACGGACGCACTAAGAACCTAACACAGGTTTTAGGAGCAAAAATTAATGACGAGAACTCTGACACTATCAGCCACTGCTGACTGACGTGTATTATACACTACACTTGTGCGTTATATAATAGTTTGGTAAAAACGCACACAAGTGCACCTGTACGCTGCCACCGACAGGCACACACGTGCGGTTTTTAAATGCAAGCACGGACGCACTAAGAACCTAACAGGTTTTAGGAGCGACAATTGCTGAGAAGTCTGACACTATCAGGACTGTTTTAGACTGTGTACACCAGCCCCAGATATGATGAAGGCTGGTATACGGTCACCACTAGGAATGGCTATATACCCTGCCTGCCTGCCTGCCTGTATACTGCTACAATAGTCCTGACAAGGACTCTTTTGGTCACTAGCCTGTATTCCAACCTGGCTATACCCTGCCTGTATACAGCAACAATAGTCCTGAGAAGGACTCTGCTACTGTACTCCGACCTGGCTATACCCTGCCTGCCTGTATACAACTAGAATAGTCCTGAGAAGGACTTTTGGTCACACTGTTTGCAGCCCTGCTACGGAAATAGCTATAAAGGGCCGCAAACCTTTCCCTGAAGCAGCGACCCTCTCCCTGCACTGACTGTCTGGATAGCTGTGAGCAGAGCACAGCGCGCCCGCCGGTATAAAGGCTCGGTCACGCTGTGCAGGCCGGCCAATCACTGCAATTCCACAACTAACAGGGCTGTGGCATTGCAGTGGTCTGCCAGCCAATCCCTGCATGAGGGCTGGCTCTCAAAAGAGCGCCAACATGCAGGGATGAAGACCACGAGTACAGCACGAGTATCGCGAGATTACTCGGTCCCCGTCGAGTAGACCGAGTACAGTGATACTCGTGCGAGTACCGAGTAGTAACAAGCATGCTCGCTCATCACTATTTATTAGTAAAATGGCTTACACTCCCCTTTTTTCCACTTTTTTCTTCACTACTTTTATAAAGAAATTTTTCCTTTCTTTATTCTTAATGCAATTTTATATAGCAACACCACCATTTTTTGCCACGAACATAATTTTTCTTGTCCGTCATCCCGTTCACCCTTACAGGGTTGTGGACAGATGCACTTGTCACTACACTTCTAAGACTCAATACAGGGTCTGGAGCTCAATGCTCCCTTTTTGTTTTTTTTTTCTTCTTTTTTTTCTTTTTTTCATTTTGTCCTTCTTCTTCTTCTTTTTCTGATTTTTGTCTCAAAAAGCTGATGAAATTTGAAACACTATACCCCAGTGATTTTATAAATGTTTCTCAATATATCACTTGAGAACTTTTATGGCCGGTATTGTAACAGTTGACCATCCCGGCAGTATTTGAAATACAGCAGTCAGTCCTCTGACGTAGCTCCATATGTGTATATATAGAGGTTCTTCCTCCTTTGATTGCATACTGTTCTTTTTTTGCCCTGATGAAGGAGACAGTGATCTCTGAAACACATTGACCGGAAAAAAGAATAAAGAGATGAAATAATTAACATCAGTTTCCTTTGGTGACAGCGCGGCACGCACCCGATTTTCCTCCTATACGTTATTGCTCTTCTACTAGGGGCTGCGGCTGTCGCCATTTGTAACGTGCATTTAGGGGTTGTGACTGGCACAACCTTAATAGGTGAGTGCAACTACTATTAATTATTTGTTACCTTACCAGGTAAGACCCTAATTTGTGCGTCTGCTCCAGAGTTATTTCCCTGATTATTAATATCTGACAGGCAGTGATTGATCCTGCATTCTCACCTTCCTCTCTGTTGCACATTCTTATTGTTCCTATATGCTCTCTATTTCCATCAGACTTTTTTTGTCCTTCGGTGGGGCTCTAACATATGTGCACCATTTATTATTTATTTTTATGGATTCCTTTCTTTTTTCATGCTAGCGTTCATTATGCAGTAGTCATTCATGATATATCTTATATTTGTAAATCCATTAGGGCTCTATATGTCTGGTGCATCACATTGGGTCTTTTCAGTGCACAATAGGCACCTTTTTCTGTTATGCTCTGCTGCCACCTTATGGACATCCTATCAGTGATGCCAGAAAAAAATGGACATGTCTCCGTGCAGCAATCACGGACACGCGGGTACGCCGCACGGAGACACGTGCAGTGAAAAATCACTGATGTGTGAGCAGACCCATTCATTATAATGGATCTGCGTATCTCAGTGATTCTGTTATGTTTAAAAAAAAGCACAAACGTACCAGAATCACTGACGTGTGAAACAGGCCTTATAGTGTTTTGATTTATGTATGTATTATACAACTTCTGTGGATCTTGTATGAGTGACTTTTCTTCATTTTATTGGATTGTTTTAAAATATTGAAATAAAGTCACGCTTCCTATGCATCCTTTTGTATTCTGATTGGCTACTATAATACAGTTTTTAGGCACTGAGATCGATACCAGAGGCATGGTCTTCCGCTTACCAGAGGATAAGCTCAAAAGGCTAAGGGACATAATAGAAGGGTTTAGTGCTGTTAATAAGGTGGCATTAAGATAAATGAAATATATCTTCTCGGTCTTCTCGTTTTCTTGCTGAGTTGTGCCAATGGACAGAGTTTTTTCTAGACATTTGCTATTGGAAACTCAGGGAACCAAAGCTCCTGGATAGAGTTGAGCGCGGTTCGTGGTTCGTGGTTCTCCAGTTCTAGGCTCGAGTGATTTTGGGGCATGTTCTAGATCGAACTAGAACTCGAGCTTTTTGCAAAAGCTCGATAGTTCTAGAAACGTTCGAGAACGGTTCTAGCAGCCAAAAAACAGCTAAATCATAGCTTGGTTTCTGCTGTAATAGTGTAAGTCACTCTGTGAATCAAACTATTATCACATTTCAGTGTATAGTGTGCGTGAACAGCGCCTTCAGATCACTGCTGTTTCTATAATGGCGATCGCCATATTTTTTTTTTTTCTTGTCTTCCTTCCCTAAGTGCGCGCGTCTTGTGGGGCGGGCCAGCATGTCAGCCAATCACAGACACACACACAGCTAAGTTGACTTTGAGCCAGAGAAGCAACGGCATGTGTGATAGGATTTGCATGTCACATGTCCCTGCATTATAAAACCGGACATTTTCTTCACGGACGCCATTATCTGCCTTCTGCGTCTTTGGTGTCAGACATCACTGTCGCAGCTCCGTCCTCCTGAGTCCTATAGCCGATACAGCTGTATGCGCTGCATACACAGCGTTAGACAGCATAGGGAGAGCACTTTATAGCAGTCCTTTTAAGGGCTCAAACCGGCAGGGTGAGAGAGCCATAGGTGACAGGTCCTGCAAACAGCAACAGCATCTGTGTAGCCAAGGTCAGGGATTTCCTCCCTGCATTTCACCATTAGGAGGGAATAGAAAGGCAGGCTTCCATTCCTCTACCCAGAGCACCACAATCCTGCCACTGTACCCTCCTGTCCTCTGCACACTCCAACTCATTATAACTAAGCCATTATACTAGCAAACACTCAGTGTACCTAGTGGCATCCTATCTGTGGCTATTGGACTTTGCTATAGTCCCACTAGTGCAAAGACATTTGCAGAGCACGTCTGCCTGCATTGCACACTCCAACTTTTTTAAACTAAGCAATTTTACTAGCAAACACTCAGTGTACCTAGTGGCATCCTATACGTGGCTATTGGACTTTGCTATAGTCCCACTAGTGCCAAGACATTTGCAGAGCGCATCTGCCTGCGTTGCACACTCCAACTAATTTTAACTTAGCCATTATACTAGCAAACACTCAGTGTACCTAGTGGCATCCTATACGTGGCTATTGGACTTTGCTATAGTCCCACTAGTGCCAAGACATTTGCAGAGCGCATCTGCCTGCGTTGCACACTCCAACTAATTATAAGTAAGCCATTATACTAGCAAACACTCAGTGTACCTAGTGGCATCCTATCTGTGGCTATTGGACTTTGCTATAGTCCCACTAGTGCAAAGACATTTGCAGAGCACGTCTGCCTGCATTGCACACTCCAACTTTTTTAAACTAAGCAATTTTACTAGCAAACACTCAGTGTACCTAGTGGCATCCTATACGTGGCTATTGGACTTTGCTATAGTCCCACTAGTGCCAAGACATTTGCAGAGCGCATCTGCCTGCGTTGCACACTCCAACTAATTATAAGTAAGCCATTATACTAGCAAACACTCAGTGTACCTAGTGGCATCCTATCTGTGGCTATTGGACTTTGCTATAGTCCCACTAGTGCCAAGACATTTGCAGAGCGCATCTGCCTGCGTTGCACACTCCAACAAATTATAAGTAAGCCATTATACTAGCAAACACTCAGTGTACCTAGTGGCATCCTATACGTGGCTATTGGACCTTGCTATAGTCCCACTAGTGCCAAGACATTTGCAGAGCGCATCTGCCTGCGTTGCACACTCCAACTAATTATAAGTAAGCCATTATACTAGCAAACACTCAGTGTACCTAGTGGCATCCTATACGTGGCTATTGGACCTTGCTATAGTCCCACTAGTGCCAAGACATTTGCAGAGCGCATCTGCCTGCGTTGCACACTCCAACTAATTATAAGTAAGCCATTATACTAGCAAACACTCAGTGTACCTAGTGGCATCCTATACGTGGCTATTGGACCTTTCTATAGTCCCACTAGTGCCAAGACATTTGCAGAGCGCATCTGCCTGCGTTGCACACTCCAACTAATTATAAGTAAGCCATTATACTAGCAAACACTCAGTGTACCTAGTGGCATCCTATACGTGGCTATTGGACCTTGCTATAGTCCCACTAGTGCCAAGACATTTGCAGAGCGCATCTGCCTGCGTTGCACACTCCAACTAATTATAAGTAAGCCATTATACTAGCAAACACTCAGTGTACCTAGTGGCATCCTATACGTGGCTATTGGACCTTGCTATAGTCCCACTAGTGCCAAGACATTTGCAGAGCGCATCTGCCTGCGTTGCACACTCCAACTAATTATAAGTAAGCCATTATACTAGCAAAAACTCAGTGTACCTAGTGGCATCCTATCTGTGGCTATTGGACTTTGCTATAGTCCCACTAGTGCAAAGACATTTGCAGAGCACGTCTGCCTGCATTGCACACTCCAACTTTTTTAAACTAAGCAATTTTACTAGCAAACACTCAGTGTACCTAGTGGCATCCTATACGTGGCTATTGGACTTTGCTATAGTCCCACTAGTGCCAAGACATTTGCAGAGCGCATCTGCCTGCGTTGCACACTCCAACTAATTATAAGTAAGCCATTATACTAGCAAACACTCAGTGTACCTAGTGGCATCCTATACGTGGCTATTGGACCTTGCTATAGTCCCACTAGTGCCAAGACATTTGCAGAGCGCATCTGCCTGCGTTGCACACTCCAACTAATTATAAGTAAGCCATTATACTAGCAAACACTCAGTGTACCTAGTGGCATCCTATACGTGGCTATTGGACTTTGCTATAGTCCCACTAGTGCCAAGACATTTGCAGAGCGCATCTGCCTGCGTTGCACACTCCAACTAATTATAAGTAAGCCATTATACTAGCAAACACTCAGTGTACCTAGTGGCATCCTATACGTGGCTATTGGACCTTGCTATAGTTCCACTAGTGCCAAGACATTTGCAGAGCGCATCTGCCTGCGTTGCACACTGCAACTAATTATAAGTAAGCCATTATACTAGCAAACACTCAGTGTACCTAGTGGCATCCTATCTGTGGCTATTGGACTTTGCTATAGTCCCACTAGTGCCAAGACATTTGCAGAGCGCATCTGCCTGCGTTGCACACTCCAACTAATTATAAGTAAGCCATTATACTAGCAAACACTCAGTGTACCTAGTGGCATCCTATACGTGGCTATTGGACTTTGCTATAGTCCCACTAGTGCCAAGACATTTGCAGAGCGCATCTGCCTGCGTTGCACACTCCAACTAATTATAAGTAAGCCATTATACTAGCAAACACTCAGTGTACCTAGTGGCATCCTATACGTGGCTATTGGACTTTGCTATAGTCCCACTAGTGCCAAGACATTTGCAGAGCGCATCTGCCTGCGTTGCACACTCCAACTAATTTTAACTTAGCCATTATACTAGCAAACACTCAGTGTACCTAGTGGCATCCTATACGTGGCTATTGGACCTTGCTATAGTCCCACTAGTGCCAAGACATTTGCAGAGCGCATCTGCCTGCGTTGCACACTCCAACTAATTATAAGTAAGCCATTATACTAGCAAACACTCAGTGTACCTAGTGGCATCCTATACGTGGCTATTGGACCTTGCTATAGTCCCACTAGTGCCAAGACATTTGCAGAGCGCATCTGCCTGCGTTGCACACTCCAACTAATTATAAGTAAGCCATTATACTAGCAAAAACTCAGTGTACCTAGTGGCATCCTATCTGTGGCTATTGGACTTTGCTATAGTCTCACTAGTGCAAAGACATTTGCAGAGCACGTCTGCCTGCATTGCACACTCCAACTTTTTTAAACTAAGCAATTTTACTAGCAAACACTCAGTGTACCTAGTGGCATCCTATACGTGGCTATTGGACTTTGCTATAGTCCCACTAGTGCCAAGACATTTGCAGAGCGCATCTGCCTGCGTTGCACACTCCAACTAATTTTAACTTAGCCATTATACTAGCAACCACTCAGTGTACCTAGTGGCATCCTATACGTGGCTATTGGACTTTGCTATAGTCCCACTAGTGCCAAGACATTTGCAGAGCGCATCTGCCTGCGTTGCACACTCCAACTAATTATAAGTAAGCCATTATACTAGCAAACACTCAGTGTACCTAGTGGCATCCTATACGTGGCTATTGGACCTTGCTATAGTCCCACTAGTGCCAAGACATTTGCAGAGCGCATCTGCCTGCGTTGCACACTCCAACTAATTATAAGTAAGCCATTATACTAGCAAACACTCAGTGTACCTAGTGGCATCCTATACGTGGCTATTGGACTTTGCTATAGTCCCACTAGTGCCAAGACATTTGCAGAGCGCATCTGCCTGCGTTGCACACTCCAACTAATTTTAACTTAGCCATTATACTAGCAACCACTCAGTGTACCTAGTGGCATCCTATACGTGGCTATTGGACTTTGCTATAGTCCCACTAGTGCCAAGACATTTGCAGAGCGCATCTGCCTGCGTTGCACACTCCAACTAATTATAAGTAAGCCATTATACTAGCAAACACTCAGTGTACCTAGTGGCATCCTATACGTGGCTATTGGACTTTGCTATAGTCCCACTAGTGCCAAGACATTTGCAGAGCGCATCTGCCTGCGTTGCACACTCCAACTTTTTTAAACTAAGCAATTTTACTAGCAAACACTCAGTGTACCTAGTGGCATCCTATACGTGGCTATTGGACTTTGCTATAGTCCCACTAGTGCCAAGACATTTGCAGAGCGCATCTGCCTGCGTTGCACACTCCAACTAATTTTAACTTAGCCATTATACTAGCAACCACTCAGTGTACCTAGTGGCATCCTATACGTGGCTATTGGACTTTGCTATAGTCCCACTAGTGCCAAGACATTTGCAGAGCGCATCTGCCTGCGTTGCACACTCCAACTAATTATAAGTAAGCCATTATACTAGCAAACACTCAGTGTACCTAGTGGCATCCTATACGTGGCTATTGGACCTTGCTATAGTCCCACTAGTGCCAAGACATTTGCAGAGCGCATCTGCCTGCGTTGCACACTCCAACTAATTATAAGTAAGCCATTATACTAGCAAACACTCAGTGTACCTAGTGGCATCCTATACGTGGCTATTGGACTTTGCTATAGTCCCACTAGTGCCAAGACATTTGCAGAGCGCATCTGCCTGCGTTGCACACTCCAACTAATTATAAGTAAGCCATTATACTAGCAAACACTCAGTGTACCTAGTGGCATCCTATACGTGGCTATTGGACCTTGCTATAGTTCCACTAGTGCCAAGACATTTGCAGAGCGCATCTGCCTGCGTTGCACACTCCAACTAATTATAAGTAAGCCATTATACTAGCAAACACTCAGTGTACCTAGTGGCATCCTATCTGTGGCTATTGGACTTTGCTATAGTCCCACTAGTGCCAAGACATTTGCAGAGCGCATCTGCCTGCGTTGCACACTCCAACTAATTATAAGTAAGCCATTATACTAGCAAACACTCAGTGTACCTAGTGGCATCCTATACGTGGCTATTGGACTTTGCTATAGTCCCACTAGTGCCAAGACATTTGCAGAGCGCATCTGCCTGCGTTGCACACTCCAACTAATTATAAGTAAGCCATTATACTAGCAAACACTCAGTGTACCTAGTGGCATCCTATACGTGGCTATTGGACTTTGCTATAGTCCCACTAGTGCCAAGACATTTGCAGAGCGCATCTGCCTGCGTTGCACACTCCAACTAATTTTAACTTAGCCATTATACTAGCAAACACTCAGTGTACCTAGTGGCATCCTATACGTGGCTATTGGACTTTGCTATAGTCCCACTAGTGCCAAGACATTTGCAGAGCGCATCTGCCTGCGTTGCACACTCCAACTAATTATAAGTAAGCCATTATACTAGCAAACACTCAGTGTACCTAGTGGCATCCTATACGTGGCTATTGGACTTTGCTATAGTCCCACTAGTGCCAAGACATTTGCAGAGCGCATCTGCCTGCGTTGCACACTCCAACTAATTTTAACTTAGCCATTATACTAGCAAACACTCAGTGTACCTAGTGGCATCCTATACGTGGCTATTGGACTTTGCTATAGTCCCACTAGTGCCAAGACATTTGCAGAGCGCATCTGCCTGCGTTGCACACTCCAACTCATTATAACTAAGTTGCATTGTCAGGGATATTTATTCTTTATTATTCTGCTGTTAATAAAGCTAGACCACCACTGCAATCTTCACCACCTCTCAATTTTTACTACCACATTTTCAGTCCACAATCTTGTCGCAATCAACATGAGTGGCAAAATGACAGATGCTGGTGGAAAGGGGAAGAGGCGTGGTGGAAAAGGCAAAAAAGGTTTTGTCTGTGGGGAAAGTGGCAAAGCTCCATTATCATCTGCTGAAGATAGACCATCTACCAGCAAAAGTAAGATGTCTACTACTTACCGTGGACAATCCGATGTGCTCCCTTTTTTACGGACACGAACAACAGGAAGAAAGGTAGATGATGGGCAAAAAAGGAAAATGCTTGAATGGATCTCAAGTGGTCCAACAAATGCCCTCTCAGCCACTTCAAGTACCGCATCCAAAAAACACCAGTCCTCTGAGTTGTCATCCCAATCACACTTGATTTCTCCCAGCTCTGAAGTCTCCATCAGCCCTGCACAGTATGGTGGAACTGAGATGGCTGAGTCTGCAGAGCTGTTCATTCACACTATAGCCTGGGAATCAGAGGTCTGCTCCCAAGCTACAGTGAGTACAGAACAGGAAATGGTCTGCAGTGATGCCCAGAACCTTTGTGACTCTGATTCAGGCCGTGAGGACCAAGTTTCTGAGCATAATGTTGACCCTTTGTCACAAACTGTAACACCTGTGGTTATAGACAATGAGGAACATACTGATGAAGATGAGACGCAGATACCCGATTGGGATGACAACTTAAATATTCGGTCAGGGCAAGAAGAGGCTCGGTCTGAGGGGGAGGGGAGTGCAAACACAACAATTGATGATGGAGTTCTAGATCCCACCTACTGTCAACCCCCATTCAGGCACTCGAGGAGGTCAACAGAGGCGGTGGAGGAGGATGCAACCGACGACGAAGTTACCTTGCGCCTTCCTGGACAGAGTCGGAGCACTGGTAGCACGTCTACAACTGCATCCTCAGCCACCACTCTGCCTATGAGCATTATTCGGGGTGGATCAACAGGTCGCATGGCCTCTAAGCCTTGCCTAGCCTGGTCCTTTTTTGACATAGAAAAAGATCGCCCAAATCATGTGATATGTAAAATTTGTCATGATTCTCTTAGTAGAGGTCAAAACCTCAGCAGTTTGACAATTTCTTCCATGAATCGTCACATCAACAGTCCGGAACCGATGGAGCGAGAGGACGGGTCACCACAGGGATCAGAGATGGTACGGACTGACGGGATGGCAGATAGTCAGCGTTCGGGGTTCGGGAATCGGCAGGACCGGATGGCGAGGCAGGAGCGGCTCTAGAAGAGAGATAGGTAAGTATATCACAGAGACACAAGGAGACCTGACTCCTAGCTTAGGAAACACGAAGAACAGGCCCCGCCCACTTGTGCGTGATTCCTTCTGCGCAGTGAGAACGCTGGTGGCCTGACCAGGCAGGCTTGGGGCGGAGGTGGAGGACCCAGATGAGGTGGAGGATGCAGAAGCTGTGGCGGAACTTGGACAGACAGAGGATTGACACACAAGTCGTGGGGACGGCAAGACTTGTGCAGCAGACCCTTCACCATCTATCACCATAGTTACCCAGTGCCCAGTCAGCGACATGTAACGTCCCTGTCCATGCTTACTGGTCCAAGTATCGGTGGTGAAATGCACCCGTTCACACACAGAGTTTCTCAAGGAAGCGGTGATGTTGTGTGCGACATGCTGGTGTAGCGCGGGCACACCTTTCTTAGAGAAGTAGTGGCGACTAGGCATCTGGTACTGGGGCACAGCGACAGACATAAGGTCTCTAAAATCCTGTGTGTCCACTAGGCGGAAAGGCAGCATTTCGGTAGCCAACAGCTTACAGAGGGATAGAGTCAACCTCTTAGCTTTGTCATGGGTCGGAGGAAGTGGCCTTTTATTTGACCACATCTGAGGGACAGAGATCTGGCTGCTGTGTGTAGACGGTGTTGAGTAGGGTGTCCCTGGAAAAATGCAGGTTTGTGAGGAAAGTGCAGGCGGAGACATGATGTTGCCTTCATCCAACGTTGGTGCTATCGATGTCTGAGAGAGCTGTACACACTCACTTGTTTCCCCTTCCAAACCAACTGACGACCTTACAAGCAAACTGCCTGTTGCGGTTACAGTGGTGGAAGTTTGGCGTGGAAAAACAGGTGTGACAGCTGTCCCCACAGTCCTAGAAGATGAAGAGCGCGCGGATGCACTGGAAGGTGCGGGCGGTGGATGGTTCGCTCTTGCAGCATTGCAGCACAGTGAGCTTCCCACCGGGACCTATGATATTTATTCATGTGACGATTCATGGAAGAAGTTGTCAAACTGCTGAGGTTTTGACCTCTACTAAGAGAATCATGACAAATTTTACATATCACATGATTTGGGCGATCTTTTTCTATGTCAAAAAAGGACCAGGCTAGGCAAGGCTTAGAGGCCATGCGACCTGTTGATCCACCCCGAATAATGCTCATAGGCAGAGTGGTGGCTGAGGATGCAGTTGTAGACGTGCTACCAGTGCTCCGACTCTGTCCAGGAAGGCGCAAGGTAACTTCGTCGTCGGTTGCATCCTCCTCCACCGCCTCTGTTGACCTCCTCGAGTGCCTGACTGGGGGTTGACAGTAGGTGGGATCTAGAACTTCATCATCAATTGTTGTGTTTGCACTCCCCTCCCCCTCAGACCGAGCCTCTTCTTGCCCTGACCGAATATTTAAGTTGTCATCCCAATCGGGTATCTGCGTCTTATCTTCATCAGTATGTTCCTCATTGTCTATAACCACAGGTGTTACAGTTTGTGACAAAGGGTCAACATTATGCTCAGAAACTTGGTCCTCACGGCCTGAATCAGAGTCACAAAGGTTCTGGGCATCACTGCAGACCATTTCCTGTTCTGTACTCACTGTAGCTTGGGAGCAGACCTCTGATTCCCAGGCTATAGTGTGACTGAACAGCTCTGCAGACTCAGCCATCTCAGTTCCACCATACTGTGCAGGGCTGATGGAGACTTCAGAGCTGGGAGAAATCAAGTGTGATTGGGATGACAACTCAGAGGACTGGTGTTTTTTGGATGCGGTACTTGAAGTGGCTGAGAGGGCACTTGTTGGACCACTTGAGATCCATTCAAGCATTTTCCTTTTTTGCCCATCATCTACCTTTCTTCCTGTTGTTCGTGTCCGTAAAAAAGGGAGCACATCGGATTGTCCACGGTAAGTAGTAGACATCTTACTTTTGCTGGTAGATGGTCTATCTTCAGCAGATGATAATGGAGCTTTGCCACTTTCCCCACAGACAAAACCTTTTTTGCCTTTTCCACCACGCCTCTTCCCCTTTCCACCAGCATCTGTCATTTTGCCACTCATGTTGATTGCGACAAGATTGTGGACTGAAAATGTGGTAGAAAAAATTGAGAGGAGGTGAAGATTGCAGTGGTGGTCTAGCTTTATTAACAGCAGAATAATAAAGAATAAATATCCCTGACAATGCAACTTAGTTATAATGAGTTGGAGTGTGCAACGCAGGCAGATGCGCTCTGCAAATGTCTTGGCACTAGTGGGACTATAGCAAAGTCCAATAGCCACGTATAGGATGCCACTAGGTACACTGAGTGTTTGCTAGTATAATGGCTAAGTTAAAATTAGTTGGAGTGTGCAACGCAGGCAGATGCGCTCTGCAAATGTCTTGGCACTAGTGGGACTATAGCAAAGTCCAATAGCCACGTATAGGATGCCACTAGGTACACTGAGTGTTTGCTAGTATAATGGCTTACTTATAATAAGTTGGAGTGTGCAACGCAGGCAGATGCGCTCTGCAAATGTCTTGGCACTAGTGGGACTATAGCAAAGTCCAATAGCCACGTATAGGATGCCACTAGGTACACTGAGTGTTTGCTAGTATAATGGCTAAGTTAAAATTAGTTGGAGTGTGCAACGCAGGCAGATGCGCTCTGCAAATGTCTTGGCACTAGTGGGACTATAGCAAAGTCCAATAGCCACGTATAGGATGCCACTAGGTACACTGAGTGTTTGCTAGTATAATGGCTTACTTATAATTAGTTGGAGTGTGCAACGCAGGCAGATGCGCTCTGCAAATGTCTTGGCACTAGTGGGACTATAGCAAAGTCCAATAGCCACAGATAGGATGCCACTAGGTACACTGAATGTTTGCTAGTATAATGGCTTACTTATAATTAGTTGGAGTGTGCAACGCAGGCAGATGCGCTCTGCAAATGTCTTGGCACTAGTGGGACTATAGCAAAGTCCAATAGCCACGTATAGGATGCCACTAGGTACACTGAGTGTTTGCTAGTATAATGGCTAAGTTAAAATTAGTTGGAGTGTGCAACGCAGGCAGATGCGCTCTGCAAATGTCTTGGCACTAGTGGGACTATAGCAAAGTCCAATAGCCACGTATAGGATGCCACTAGGTACACTGAGTGTTTGCTAGTATAATGGCTTACTTATAATAAGTTGGAGTGTGCAACGCAGGCAGATGCGCTCTGCAAATGTCTTGGCACTAGTGGGACTATAGCAAAGTCCAATAGCCACGTATAGGATGCCACTAGGTACACTGAGTGTTTGCTAGTATAATGGCTAAGTTAAAATTAGTTGGAGTGTGCAACGCAGGCAGATGCGCTCTGCAAATGTCTTGGCACTAGTGGGACTATAGCAAAGTCCAATAGCCACGTATAGGATGCCACTAGGTACACTGAGTGTTTGCTAGTATAATGGCTTACTTATAATTAGTTGGAGTGTGCAACGCAGGCAGATGCGCTCTGCAAATGTCTTGGCACTAGTGGGACTATAGCAAAGTCCAATAGCCACAGATAGGATGCCACTAGGTACACTGAGTGTTTGCTAGTATAATGGCTTACTTATAATTAGTTGGAGTGTGCAACGCAGGCAGATGCGCTCTGCAAATGTCTTGGCACTAGTGGGACTATAGCAAGGTCCAATAGCCACGTATAGGATGCCACTAGGTACACTGAGTGTTTGCTAGTATAATGGCTTACTTATAATTAGTTGGAGTGTGCAACGCAGGCAGATGCGCTCTGCAAATGTCTTGGCACTAGTGGGACTATAGCAAAGTCCAATAGCCACGTATAGGATGCCACTAGGTACACTGAGTGTTTGCTAGTATAATGGCTTACTTATAATTAGTTGGAGTGTGCAACGCAGGCAGATGCGCTCTGCAAATGTCTTGGCACTAGTGGGACTATAGCAAGGTCCAATAGCCACGTATAGGATGCCACTAGGTACACTGAGTGTTTGCTAGTATAATGGCTTACTTATAATTAGTTGGAGTGTGCAACGCAGGCAGATGCGCTCTGCAAATGTCTTGGCACTAGTGGGACTATAGCAAAGTCCAATAGCCACGTATAGGATGCCACTAGGTACACTGAGTGTTTGCTAGTATAATGGCTAAGTTAAAATTAGTTGGAGTGTGCAACGCAGGCAGATGCGCTCTGCAAATGTCTTGGCACTAGTGGGACTATAGCAAAGTCCAATAGCCACGTATAGGATGCCACTAGGTACACTGAGTGTTTGCTAGTAAAATTGCTTAGTTTAAAAAAGTTGGAGTGTGCAATGCAGGCAGACGTGCTCTGCAAATGTCTTTGCACTAGTGGGACTATAGCAAAGTCCAATAGCCACAGATAGGATGCCACTAGGTACACTGAGTTTTTGCTAGTATAATGGCTTACTTATAATTAGTTGGAGTGTGCAACGCAGGCAGATGCGCTCTGCAAATGTCTTGGCACTAGTGGGACTATAGCAAGGTCCAATAGCCACGTATAGGATGCCACTAGGTACACTGAGTGTTTGCTAGTATAATGGCTTACTTATAATTAGTTGGAGTGTGCAACGCAGGCAGATGCGCTCTGCAAATGTCTTGGCACTAGTGGGACTATAGCAAGGTCCAATAGCCACGTATAGGATGCCACTAGGTACACTGAGTGTTTGCTAGTATAATGGCTTACTTATAATTAGTTGGAGTGTGCAACGCAGGCAGATGCGCTCTGCAAATGTCTTGGCACTAGTGGGACTATAGCAAAGTCCAATAGCCACAGATAGGATGCCACTAGGTACACTGAGTGTTTGCTAGTATAATGGCTTACTTATAATTAGTTGGAGTGTGCAACGCAGGCAGATGCGCTCTGCAAATGTCTTGGCACTAGTGGGACTATAGCAAGGTCCAATAGCCACGTATAGGATGCCACTAGGTACACTGAGTGTTTGCTAGTATAATGGCTTACTTATAATTAGTTGGAGTGTGCAACGCAGGCAGATGCGCTTTGCAAATGTCTTGGCACTAGTGGGACTATAGCAAGGTCCAATAGCCACGTATAGGATGCCACTAGGTACACTGAGTGTTTGCTAGTATAATGGCTTACTTATAATTAGTTGGAGTGTGCAACGCAGGCAGATGCGCTCTGCAAATGTCTTGGCACTAGTGGGACTATAGCAAAGTCCAATAGCCACAGATAGGATGCCACTAGGTACACTGAGTGTTTGCTAGTATAATGGCTTACTTATAATTAGTTGGAGTGTGCAACGCAGGCAGATGCGCTCTGCAAATGTCTTGGCACTAGTGGGACTATAGCAAAGTCCAATAGCTACGTATAGGATGCCACTAGGTACACTGAGTGTTTGCTAGTAAAATTGCTTAGTTTAAAAAAGTTGGAGTGTGCAATGCAGGCAGACGTGCTCTGGAAATGTCTTTGCACTAGTGGGACTATAGCAAAGTCCAATAGCCACAGATAGGATGCCACTAGGTACACTGAGTGTTTGCTAGTATAATGGCTTACTTATAATTAGTTGGAGTGTGCAACGCAGGCAGATGCGCTCTGCAAATGTCTTGGCACTAGTGGGACTATAGCAAAGTCCAATAGCCACGTATAGGATGCCACTAGGTACACTGAGTGTTTGCTAGTAAAATTGCTTAGTTTAAAAAAGTTGGAGTGTGCAATGCAGGCAGACGTGCTCTGCAAATGTCTTTGCACTAGTGGGACTATAGCAAAGTCCAATAGCCACAGATAGGATGCCACTAGGTACACTGAGTGTTTGCTAGTATAATGGCTTACTTATAATTAGTTGGAGTGTGCAACGCAGGCAGATGCGCTCTGCAAATGTCTTGGCACTAGTGGGACTATAGCAAAGTCCAATAGCCACGTATAGGATGCCACTAGGTACACTGAGTGTTTGCTAGTATAATGGCTAAGTTAAAATTAGTTGGAGTGTGCAACGCAGGCAGATGCGCTCTGCAAATGTCTTGGCACTAGTGGGACTATAGCAAAGTCCAATAGCCACGTATAGGATGCCACTAGGTACACTGAGTAAAAACAGAAAAAACAAAAAGCCAGCACCAAATGTGCACTTCAGCACTAAACATTCCAAACTGTACTTATTATAAAAAATTTTTTGAGATTTTTGGCAAAAAATTGCAATTTCTTGAGCTGCCTCGCCACGTCACGGCAAATCTCATTAGAGGCAGTCCTACACTAAAATATTTTTATAAAATGTGCCATACGGCCTCACATATGAATAGTAGAACTGCTCTCAGCAGCACTCACCTGGTCTATTTCAATCCCGTACCCATGACTGAGTCATGGCTGTGGGCGGGACAGGTCCAAGCAAATGCTGCATGAAGTATATAGCCTGTGGACAAAGCCTGATGACTCAATGTGAACAGTCACCAACCGCCAAAATCTAGACAGATGGAATACATCCCAAATTGGGGTGCATAGCAAGGTGGAGGTCACCCACCGACCAATTCAATGAAGAAAAAACAAAAAGCCAGCACCAAATGTGCACTTCAGCACTAAACATTCCAAACTGTACTTATTATAAAAAATTTTTTGAGATTTTTGGCAAAAAATTGCAATTTCTTGAGCTGCCTCGCCACGTCACGGCAAATCTCATTAGAGGCAGTCCTACACTAAAATATTTTTATAAAATGTGCCATACGGCCTCACATATGAATAGTAGAACTGCTCTCAGCAGCACTCACCTGGTCTATTTCAATCCCGTACCCATGACTGAGTCATGGCTGTGGGCGGGACAGGTCCAAGCAAATGCTGCATGAAGTATATAGCCTGTGGACAAAGCCTGATGACTCAATGTGAACAGTCACCAACCGCCAAAATCTAGACAGATGGAATACATCCCAAATTGGGGTGCATAGCAAGGTGGAGGTCACCCACCGACCAATTCAATGAAGAAAAAACAAAAAGCCAGCACCAAATGTGCACTTCAGCACTAAACATTCCAAACTGTACTTATTATAAAAAATTTTTTGAGATTTTTGGCAAAAAATTGCAATTTCTTGAGCTGCCTCGCCACGTCACGGCAAATCTCATTAGAGGCAGTCCTACACTAAAATATTTTTATAAAATGTGCCATACGGCCTCACATATGAATAGTAGAACTGCTCTCAGCAGCACTCACCTGGTCTATTTCAATCCCGTACCCATGACTGAGTCATGGCTGTGGGCGGGACAGGTCCAAGCAAATGCTGCATGAAGTATATAGCCTGTGGACAAAGCCTGATGACTCAATGTGAACAGTCACCAACCGCCAAAATCTAGACAGATGGAATACATCCCAAATTGGGGTGCATAGCAAGGTGGAGGTCACCCACCGACCAATTCAATGAAGAAAAAACAAAAAGCCAGCACCAAATGTGCACTTCAGCACTAAACATTCCAAACTGTACTTATTATAAAAAATTTTTTGAGATTTTTGGCAAAAAATTGCAATTTCTTGAGCTGCCTCGCCACGTCACGGCAAATCTCATTAGAGGCAGTCCTACACTAAAATATTTTTATAAAATGTGCCATACGGCCTCACATATGAATAGTAGAACTGCTCTCAGCAGCACTCACCTGGTCTATTTCAATCCCGTACCCATGACTGAGTCATGGCTGTGGCGGGACAGGTCCAAGCAAATGCTGCATGAAGTATATAGCCTGTGGACAAAGCCTGATGACTCAATGTGAACAGTCACCAACAGCCAAAATCTAGACAGATGGAATACATCCCAAATTGGGGTGCATAGCAAGGTGGAGGTCACCCACCGACCAATTCAATGAAGAAAAAACAAAAAGCCAGCACCAAATGTGCACTTCAGCACTAAACATTCCAAACTGTACTTATTATAAAAAATTTTTTGAGATTTTTGGCAAAAAATTGCAATTTCTTGAGCTGCCTCGCCACGTCACGGCAAATCTCATTAGAGGCAGTCCTACACTAAAATATTTTTATAAAATGTGCCATACGGCCTCACATATGAATAGTAGAACTGCTCTCAGCAGCACTCACCTGGTCTATTTCAATCCCGTACCCATGACTGAGTCATGGCTGTGGGCGGGACAGGTCCAAGCAAATGCTGCATGAAGTATATAGCCTGTGGACAAAGCCTGATGACTCAATGTGAACAGTCACCAACCGCCAAAATCTAGACAGATGGAATACATCCCAAATTGGGGTGCATAGCAAGGTGGAGGTCACCCACCGACCAATTCAATGAAGAAAAAACAAAAAGCCAGCACCAAATGTGCACTTCAGCACTAAACATTCCAAACTGTACTTATTATAAAAATTTTTTTGAGATTTTTGGCAAAAAATTGCAATTTCTTGAGCTGCCTCGCCACGTCACGGCAAATCTCATTAGAGGCAGTCCTACACTAAAATATTTTTATAAAATGTGCCATACGGCCTCACATATGAATAGTAGAACTGCTCTCAGCAGCACTCACCTGGTCTATTTCAATCCCGTACCCATGACTGAGTCATGGCTGTGGGCGGGACAGGTCCAAGCAAATGCTGCATGAAGTATATAGCCTGTGGACAAAGCCTGATGACTCAATGTGAACAGTCACCAACCGCCAAAATCTAGACAGATGGAATACATCCCAAATTGGGGTGCATAGCAAGGTGGAGGTCACCCACCGACCAATTCAATGAAGAAAAAACAAAAAGCCAGCACCAAATGTGCACTTCAGCACTAAACATTCCAAACTGTACTTATTATAAAAAATTTTTTGAGATTTTTGGCAAAAAATTGCAATTTCTTGAGCTGCCTCGCCACGTCACGGCAAATCTCATTAGAGGCAGTCCTACACTAAAATATTTTTATAAAATGTGCCATACGGCCTCACATATGAATAGTAGAACTGCTCTCAGCAGCACTCACCTGGTCTATTTCAATCCCGTACCCATGACTGAGTCATGGCTGTGGGCGGGACAGGTCCAAGCAAATGCTGCATGAAGTATATAGCCTGTGGACAAAGCCTGATGACTCAATGTGAACAGTCACCAACCGCCAAAATCTAGACAGATGGAATACATCCCAAATTGGGGTGCATAGCAAGGTGGAGGTCACCCACCGACCAATTCAATGAAGAAAAAACAAAAAGCCAGCACCAAATGTGCACTTCAGCACTAAACATTCCAAACTGTACTTATTATAAAAAAATTTTTGAGATTTTTGGCAAAAAATTGCAATTTCTTGAGCTGCCTCGCCACGTCACGGCAAATCTCATTAGAGGCAGTCCTACACTAAAATATTTTTATAAAATGTGCCATACGGCCTCACATATGAATAGTAGAACTGCTCTCAGCAGCACTCACCTGGTCTATTTCAATCCCGTACCCATGACTGAGTCATGGCTGTGGGCGGGACAGGTCCAAGCAAATGCTGCATGAAGTATATAGCCTGTGGACAAAGCCTGATGACTCAATGTGAACAGTCACCAACCGCCAAAATCTAGACAGATGGAATACATCCCAAATTGGGGTGCATAGCAAGGTGGAGGTCACCCACCGACCAATTCAATGAAGAAAAAACAAAAAGCCAGCACCAAATGTGCACTTCAGCACTAAACATTCCAAACTGTACTTATTATAAAAAATTTTTTGAGATTTTTGGCAAAAAATTGCAATTTCTTGAGCTGCCTCGCCACGTCACGGCAAATCTCATTAGAGGCAGTCCTACACTAAAATATTTTTATAAAATGTGCCATACGGCCTCACATATGAATAGTAGAACTGCTCTCAGCAGCACTCACCTGGTCTATTTCAATCCCGTACCCATGACTGAGTCATGGCTGTGGGCGGGACAGGTCCAAGCAAATGCTGCATGAAGTATATAGCCTGTGGACAAAGCCTGATGACTCAATGTGAACAGTCACCAACCGCCAAAATCTAGACAGATGGAATACATCCCAAATTGGGGTGCATAGCAAGGTGGAGGTCACCCACCGACCAATTCAATGAAGAAAAAACAAAAAGCCAGCACCAAATGTGCACTTCAGCACTAAACATTCCAAACTGTACTTATTATAAAAAAATTTTTGAGATTTTTGGCAAAAAATTGCAATTTCTTGAGCTGCCTCGCCACGTCACGGCAAATCTCATTAGAGGCAGTCCTACACTAAAATATTTTTATAAAATGTGCCATACGGCCTCACATATGAATAGTAGAACTGCTCTCAGCAGCACTCACCTGGTCTATTTCAATCCCGTACCCATGACTGAGTCATGGCTGTGGGCGGGACAGGTCCAAGCAAATGCTGCATGAAGTATATAGCCTGTGGACAAAGCCTGATGACTCAATGTGAACAGTCACCAACCGCCAAAATCTAGACAGATGGAATACATCCCAAATTGGGGTGCATAGCAAGGTGGAGGTCACCCACCGACCAATTCAATGAAGAAAAAACAAAAAGCCAGCACCAAATGTGCACTTCAGCACTAAACATTCCAAACTGTACTTATTATAAAAAATTTTTTGAGATTTTTGGCAAAAAATTGCAATTTCTTGAGCTGCCTCGCCACGTCACGGCAAATCTCATTAGAGGCAGTCCTACACTAAAATATTTTTATAAAATGTGCCATACGGCCTCACATATGAATAGTAGAACTGCTCTCAGCAGCACTCACCTGGTCTATTTCAATCCCGTACCCATGACTGAGTCATGGCTGTGGGCGGGACAGGTCCAAGCAAATGCTGCATGAAGTATATAGCCTGTGGACAAAGCCTGATGACTCAATGTGAACAGTCACCAACCGCCAAAATCTAGACAGATGGAATACATCCCAAATTGGGGTGCATAGCAAGGTGGAGGTCACCCACCGACCAATTCAATGAAGAAAAAACAAAAAGCCAGCACCAAATGTGCACTTCAGCACTAAACATTCCAAACTGTACTTATTATAAAAAATTTTTTTTTGAGATTTTTGGCAAAAAATTGCAATTTCTTGAGCTGCCTCGCCACGTCACGGCAAATCTCATTAGAGGCAGTCCTACACTAAAATATTTTTATAAAATGTGCCATACGGCCTCACATATGAATAGTAGAACTGCTCTCAGCAGCACTCACCTGGTCTATTTCAATCCCGTACCCATGACTGAGTCATGGCTGTGGGCGGGACAGGTCCAAGCAAATGCTATGCACCCCAATTTGGGATGTATTCCATCTGTATAGATTTTGGCGTTTGGTGACTGTTCACATTGGGTCATCAGGCTTTGTCCACAGGCTATATATATATACTTCATGCAGCATTTGCTTGGACCTGTCCCGCCCACAGCCATGACTCAGTCATGGGTACGGGACTGCAATAGACCAGGTGAGTGCTGCTGAGAGCAGTTCTGCTATTTATATGTGAGGCCGCATGGCACATTTTATAAAAATATTTTAGTGTAGGACTGCTTCAAATGAGATTTGCCGTGACGTGGCGAAGCAGCTCAAGAAATTGCAATTTTTTGCCAAAAATCTCAAAAAAATTTTTTTATAATGCAGTTTGGAATATTTGATGCCTTAGTGCACATTGGTGCTGGCTCTTTGTTGTTTCTTTGTTGAATTGGTCGGTGGTTGACCTCCACCTTGCTATGCACCCCAATTTGGGATGTATTCCATCTGTATAGATTTTGGCGTTTGGTGACTGTTCACATTGGGTCATCAGGCTTTGTCCACAGGCTATATATATATACTTCATGCAGCATTTGCTTGGACCTGTCCCGCCCACAGCCATGACTCAGTCATGGGTACGGGACTGCAATAGACCAGGTGAGTGCTGCTGAGAGCAGTTCTGCTATTTATATGTGAGGCCGCATGGCACATTTTATAAAAATATTTTAGTGTAGGACTGCTTCAAATGAGATTTGCCGTGACGTGGCGAAGCAGCTCAAGAAATTGCAATTTTTTGCCAAAAATCTCAAAAAAAATTTTTATAATGCAGTTTGGAATATTTGATGCCTTAGTGCACATTGGTGCTGGCTCTTTGTTGTTTCTTTGTTGAATTGGTCGGTGGTTGACCTCCACCTTGCTATGCACCCCAATTTGGGATGTATTCCATCTGTATAGATTTTGGCGTTTGGTGACTGTTCACATTGGGTCATCAGGCTTTGTCCACAGGCTATATATATATACTTCATGCAGCATTTGCTTGGACCTGTCCCGCCCACAGCCATGACTCAGTCATGGGTACGGGACTGCAATAGACCAGGTGAGTGCTGCTGAGAGCAGTTCTGCTATTTATATGTGAGGCCGCATGGCACATTTTATAAAAATATTTTAGTGTAGGACTGCTTCAAATGAGATTTGCCGTGACGTGGCGAAGCAGCTCAAGAAATTGCAATTTTTTGCCAAAAATCTCAAAAAAAAAATTTTTATAATGCAGTTTGGAATATTTGATGCCTTAGTGCACATTGGTGCTGGCTCTTTGTTGTTTCTAGGTACACTGAGTGTTTGCTAGTAAAATTGCTTAGCTTAAAAAAGTTGGAGTGTGCAATGCAGGCAGACGTGCTCTGCAAATGTCTTTGCACTAGTGGGACTATAGCAAAGTCCAATAGCCACAGATAGGATGCCACTAGGTACACTGAGTGTTTGCTAGTATAATGGCTTAGTTATAATGAGTTGGAGTGTGCAGAGGACAGGAGGGTACAGTGGCAGGATTGTGGTGCTCTGGGTAGAGGAATGGAAGCCTGCCTTTCTATTTCCTCCTAATGGTGAAATGCAGGGAGGAAATCCCTGACCTTGGCTACACAGATGCTGTTGCTGTTTGCAGGACCTGTCACCTATGGCTCTCTGACCCTGCCGGTTTGAGCCCTTAAAAGGACTGCTATAAAGTGCTCTCCCTATGCTGTCTAACGCTGTGTATGCAGCGCATACAGCTGTATCGGCTATAGGACTCAGGAGGACGGAGCTGCGACAGTGATGTCTGACACCAAAGACGCAGAAGGCAGATAATGGCGTCCGTGAAGAAAATGTCCGGTTTTATAATGCAGGGACATGTGACATGCAGATCCTATCACACATGCCGTTGCTTCTCTGGCTCAAAGTCAACTTAGCTGTGTGTGTGTCTGTGATTGGCTGACATGCTGGCCCGCCCCACAAGACGCGCGCACTTAGGGAAGGAAGACAAGAAAAAAAAAAAAAAAATGGCGATCGCCATTATAGAAGCAGCAGTGATCTGAAGGCGCTGTTCACGCACACTATACACTGAAATGTGCTAATAGTTTGATTCACAGAGTGACTTACACTATTACAGCAGAAACCAAGCTATGATTTAGCTGTTTTTTGGCTGCTAGAACCGTTCTCGAACGTTTCTAGAACTATCGAGCTTTTGCAAAAAGCTCGAGTTCTAGTTCGATCTAGAACATGCCCCAAAATCACTCGAGCCTAGAACTGGAGAACCACGAACCACGAACCGCGCTCAACTCTATCCAGGAGCTTTGGTTCCCTGAGTTTCCAATAGCAAATGTCTAGAAAAACTCTGTCCATTGGCACAACTCAGCAAGAAAACGAGAAGACCGAGAAGATATATTTCATTTATCTTAATGCCACCTTATTAATAGAGTTGAGCGCGGTTCGTGGTTCATGGTCCGGTAATGAACTCTTTGGCCCTGGCCCTGATGTGGGGGTCCCATATAGACCACAGGGCATCAGGTGTCCTCCCAAATGGCTTGCAGAGGCCCACACCTATGACTTGTCACCGCATTATTGATGCTCAGACGATGACTGGTGAGGTGTTTGGGTCATGGCAGCCATGAGGTCATCATTGAAGTTGCGTTTCCAAATAGGACTCTAGTTATGCCACTCATGACGTGTCACTCTACTTTTGTCTCCAGGAGGTGCATTGTGGTTCACCCTGGTTTGGGGCGGACCCAGGTTATAAAAGGGGCTGGAGCCAACAAGGAGGTGCGCAGTCTTCTATTATGCTCCGAAAGAGCACACCTCCATGTGTTGAACCCATTGCGGCTTTAGGCCAGAGGTAGGCAGGGATCGGGTGGTGGATGCAGGCCACCACCACAGTTGGTAACGCAGAACGGTTAAGACCAGCTCCTGTCCTAACAGTCCTGCTTGTGCAGCCAAGTGGCATTAACAGGCCTGCTGCTGCTGATGCGCCTGCTGTCCACAGGTGTGGCCCCTACGCACACGGTCAGCGTACTCAATGGCCCCTGTGTTGTTAACAGGGAGTTCCTGGGCTGGGTGGGCATGTGGACCCTGTGACGCTAACAGGGCTCACAGTCTCCAGATCCGAATGGCGTCTAACTCGGTTCAGGCTACTATTAGTTTCATAGCCACACAGCTCTGTATCCTCCACCAAACCTTCAAGTTGCCAACCTCTCCTTTTCCAACTGGGAGCACGGTGGACACTGACTGCTGATGGGGATATATACCTTTCTCTTTCTTTTCTTATTAATTTTCGTTATATAGCGGTCACAGATTATATACCACTTTATCCAAATCTGCCAGTCCCACTGTAACAGATGTTGTTTCTTCAGCAAATGTTACAGTTGCTTAACCACCAAATCCACGGACCAAAACTTTTTTCCCCTTTCCAACACACCTGTTCCCCTTTCCAACAGCATCTGTCCTTTTTCAACTCATTTTGGGATATGACCAAAAGTGCAACTGTGCAGGGACACCGTACTCAACGCCATCTCAGCACAGCAGCCATCCCTCGGTCCCTCCGATGTGGACAAGTAAAAGACCATTTCCTCCTATCCATGACAAAGCGTTGAGATTCACTCTGTGCAGCACTGGTGTTTAGTGGACAAGTAGATCTAAGATTGCGTACCACATTCTGCAGATACTCCTGTATACGTGCGTGCGTTCTATGGCAGGAATTAGTTCGCCAAATTTTGTCTTGTACCGGGGATCTAACAGTGTGGCAACCCAGTATTCAGGATTAGTTCAAATTCATACAATCCGAGGGTCATGTAGGTAGTGCAGCAAGAAGGCGCTCATGTGTCTTGTGCATCCAGGAGGACCAAGTCCTTGGTGTGTTGGTGGCAGAGAGGTGAGAATCGTGCATCCTTCCTCTGCCCTCTACCCACAACCTCGCACAACCGAAATGTGAGCAAGCTCTCACTCATCTGCTGAGTCTTCCATGCCCATCGCCAGTTCGTCCTCCATTTCTTCATGGGCTCCTGCACTTTCATCAACACTTTTTGCTGATACTATGCGCCCTTGTTAATCCCTCTCCCTCACCATGAATGCCGCATAGGTGCCGCTGACCATCTGGACCTCGTAGATCTTGTTATCCCTTCCGCATATGACTCCTCCTGTACTTCCTCCCCTTCCTCTTGTCCCAACACCTGACTCAGAATAATAATTACAGTGTGCTCCATCATGTAGATGACCAGAATTGTCACGCTGAGAATGACATTGCCAGTGCTAAACATCTTCGTCGACATTTCAAAACTGTGTAGCAGGGTGCATAGGTCCTTGATCTGACACCACTCCAGCAGCGTGATCTGCACCACCTCTGGATCAAGTTATCCCAGGCTATATGTCTTACCGTATTTCAGCAGGGCTCTGCGGTGCTGCCACACACGCTGCAACATGTGCAGATTCCAATTCCTGCGTGTCGAAACATCGCATTTACGGCGTTTAACTGCCAGACCCTAAGACTTCCGGAGTGATGAAAGTTGTTGAGCTGCTGTGTGCGCACGATGGAAGTGAGCACATAGCGAGCGTGCCCACTGCACAAGGCCATGTAGGCCGTGATGGTGTTTTAAAAATTGCTGGCGAATTCGGTTCAACACGTGAGCCCTAAAAGGCACGTGTGTCACATTGCCCTGAGGATGGCCCGCAGCCAGGTTTGCATCATTGCCGCACACGGCTGTTAAGTCACCAACGGAGTCCGCTCCGTCAATTTGTACTCCGGTCGCCAGGTGACAACGTGTTCCTTTCATGAATAGTGCTGATGATGGGAGAGTAGTCGATGCCAGCGGCGCAGGTGGACGCAGGTTATGCTATGAACCTCTGGTTAATTTTACCCCCAGTTCAGTTTTATGATTTTGTGTGCTTGTTACCTGACTACTTTTCCTGCTTGCTGTTTATGTACCTTGTTGGCCGATACGCATTTCACCTCTGCTTGTTTTCTGATTCTTTCCTGGCCGTCCCATTCTGTTCCTGTTCCTCAATTAATGTTTTGACCCTGCCTGACTACTATTCTCTGTAATAGCGGTGTGACTCACATTTCCCATACATTTCAAAGTAAAGCTTTGACCGCCTGATGGCATTGAGCTCTGCTGCCAGCATAGTAAGGAGGTGTGTGGTAGTCCTTGTGCGCAGTTGCAAGGAAGGGTGGCCTGACCACACAGGGTTTGCGCCAAGGTAGAGGACCCACACGAGGTTGAAGAGGCAGAAGCAGTGTATTAACTTCTACATACAGAACAAGGATTGAAACAACTCGTGGGGACGGCAAGACTTGTACAGCAGACCCTTCTCCATCTCTCACCATAGTTTGCCAGTGCCCAGTCAGTGACATGTAATGACCCTGTCTATGCTTACTGGTCCAAGTATCTGTGTTGAAATGCACCCTGTCGCACACAGATTTTCTCAAGGAAGTGGTGATGTTGTGTGCGACATGCTGGTGTAGCGCGGGCATGCTTTTCTTGGAGAAGCAGTGGTGATTGGGCATGTGGTACTGGGGCACAGCGACAGACATAAGGTCTGTAAAATCCTGTGTGTCCACTACGCGTAAAGGCAGCATTTCGGTAGCCAACAGCTTACAGAGGGATAGAGTCAACCACTTAGCTTTGTCATGGGTCGCAGTAAGTGGCCTTTTATTTGACCACATCTGAGGGACAGAGATCTGGCTGCTGTCTGTAGACGGTGTTGAGTAGGGTGTCCCTGGAAAAATGCAGGTTTGTGAGAAAAGTGCAGGCGGAGACATGATGTTGCCTTCATCTTGCCTTCAGATCTGTTCATCTTGTATCATTTTTAAAAAACACAGCAAGCAAGGGTTACTCCAAGCGGAGTCTACCTTTTTTCCCAACATTGGGCACACAGACACCCCATCAGTGGCAGCACTTGTGCCCTAGTTGCAAACAGGATGTTTTGATTTGCATCAAGCACATTCCAAATCCACAAGCATTTACTCTCCCCAGGATGACACAGGGGTAGTAAATTCCTTCTGGATCCATGACTTGTTCATTTTGATGAACGTCAGTCTGTCCACATTGTCACTGGACAGACGCGTGCGCTTATCTGTCAGCACACACCCAGCAGCACTGAAGACACGTTCAGAGACAACGCTGGCAGCTGCACACGACAAAATATCCAAGGCGTAACTGGAGAGCTCTGTCAATTTTTCTAGATTTGAAGCCCAAAAGGAGCAAGGCTCCATTTGCAAAGTCATTGCATCGATGTTCATTTGGAGATACTCCTGTATCATCCTCTCCATCCGTTGACTATGTGTCAGACTTGTTGTCTCTGGTGGCCTTGCAAAGGAGGGTCTAAAAAAATTATGAAAAGATTCCATAAAATTGCTGTTACCAGCACCAGATACGGTCCTACTGGTACGGGTAGACTGTTGAAGATGACGATGCCGTCCCATGTTTGTCAAGTTACAACTGGGAGAATCACTCCCTTCACCTGCACGGTTGTTTGGTGTAAAAGCCGAGCTAAGATCGAGTAACAGCTTATGCTGATACTCCAGCATACGTGCGTCCCTTTCTATGGGTGGAATTATGTCACAAAATTTGGACTTGTCCCGGGGATCTAATAGTGTGGCAAGCCAGTAGTCATCATCACTTCTAATTTTGACAATACGAGGGTCATGTTGGAGGTAGTGCAACAAGAAGGCACTCATGTGTCTTGCGCAGCCATGCGGACCAAGTCCACGCTGTGTTTGTGGCATAGAGGTGCTAAACGTTCTTTCTTCCTCTGTCATCTACCCCCAACCTCTTTCAACTGAAATTTGACCAAGGTCCCCCTCATCTGCTGAGTCTTCCATGTCCATGGACAGTTCGTCCTCCCTATCTTCATGTCCTCCTGCACCTTCCTCAACATCTCGCCTGCTACCATGCGCCCTTGTTGATCCCTGTCCCCCATGGTCCCATGCCTGCCGCGTTGGTGATGATGAACGTCTGGACCTTGGTGATGTTGTTGTGTCTTGCGCATATGAATCCTCCTGTAGTTCCTCCCCTTCCTGTTGTCCCACCCCCTGACTCCGAATAGTGTTTAGCGTGTGCTCCAGCATGTAAATGACTGTAATCGTCATGCTGATAATGGCATTGTCAGCGCTAAACATATTCGTCGCCATGTCGAAACTGTGCAGAACGGTGCATAGGTCCTTGATCTGAGATCACTCCATCAGGGTGATCTGCCCCACTTCTGCATCTCGTTGGCCCAGGCTATACATCATGACGTATTGCACCAGGGCTCGCCGGTGCTGCCACAGTCGCTGTAACATGTGGAGACTTGAATTCCAGCGTGTCGCCACATCGCATTTCAGGCGATGAACCGGCAGGCCGAAAGACTTCTGGAGCGATGCAAGTCGCTCAGCTGCGGCGGTTGAACGGCGGAAGTGAGCACTGCAGACAGTTTCCGTGCCCTGGTCAGAAGGCCATCTAGGCCGGGATAGTGTGTTAAAAATTGCTGGACAACAAGGTTCAACACGTGAGCCATACAAGGCACGTGTGTCACCTTGCCCAGGCGAAGGGCCGCACCCAGGTTTGCAGCATTGTCGCACACGGCCTTACCAGGCTGCAGGTTGAGTGGAGACAACCATTTATTAAACTCGGACCGCAGAGCTGACCACAACTCCTCAGCTGTGTGACTCTTATTCCCAAGACATGTCAAGCTAAAGACCGCCTGATGCCGTTGCGCTCTGCTGCCAGCATAGTAATGAGGGGTGCGTGATTCCTTCTGCGCAGTGAGAACGCTGGTGGCCTGACCAGGCAGGCTTGGGGCGGAGGTGGAGGACCCAGATGAGGTGGAGGATGCAGAAGCAGTGGCGGAACTTGGACAGACAGAGGATTGACACACAAGTCGTGGGGACGGCAAGACTTGTGCAGCAGACCCTTCACCATCTATCACCATAGTTACCCAGTGCCCAGTCAGCGACATGTAACGTCCCTGTCCATGCTTACTGGTCCAAGTATCGGTGGTGAAATTCACCCGTTCACACACAGAGTTTCTCAAGGAAGCGGTGATATTGTGTGCGACATGTTGGTGTAGCGCGGGCACACCTTTCTTAGAGAAGTAGTGGCGACTAGGCATCTGGTACTGGGGCACAGTGACAGATATAAGGTCTCTAAAATCCTGTGTGTCCACTAGGCGGAAAGGCAGCATTTCTGTAGCCAACAGCTTACAGAGGGATAGAGTCAACCTCTTCGCTTTGTCATGGGTCGAAGGAAGTGGCCTTTTATTTGACCACATCTGAGGGACAGAGATCTGGCTGCTGTGTGTAGACGGTGTTGAGTAGGGTGTCCCTGGAAAAATGCAGCTTTGGGAGGAAAGTGCAGGCGGAGACATGATGTTGCCTTCATCCAAAGTTGGTGCTATCGATGTCTGAGAGAGCTGTACACACTCACTTGTTTCCCCTTCCAAACCAACTGACGACCTACCAAGCAAACTGCCTGTTGCGGTTACAGTGGTGGAAGTTGTGGGTGGAAAAACAGGTGTGACAGCTGTCCCCACAGTCCTAGAAGATGACGAGCGCGCGGATGCCCTGGAAGGGGCAGGCGGTGGATGGTTGGCTCCACTAGGCCGCATTGCAGCACGGTGAGCTTCCCACCAGGCCATATGATATTTATTCATGTGACGATTCATGGAAGAAGTTGTCAAACTGCTGAGGTTTTGACCTCTACTAAGATAACCATGGCAAATGTTACAGATCACATAATTTGGCCGATCTTTTTTTATGTCAAAAAAGGACCAGGCTAGGCAAGGCTTAGAGGCCATGCGACCTGTTGATCCACCCCGAATAATGCTCAGAGGCAGAGTGGTGGCTGAGAATGCAGTTGTAGACGTGCTACCAGTGCTCCGACTGTGTCCAGGAAGGCGCCAGGTTACTTCGACGTCGGTTGCATCCTCCTCCACCGCCTCTATTGACCTCCTCGAGTGTCTGACTGTGGGTTGACAGTAGGTGGGATCTAGAACTTCATCATCAATTGTTGTGTTTGCACTCCCCTCCCCCTCAGACCGAGTTTCTTCTTGCCCTGACCGAATATTTAAGTTGTCATCCCAATCGGGTATCTGCGTCTCATCTTCATCAGTATGTTCCTCATTGCCTATAACCACAGTTGTTGGAAAGGCAGCATTTTGGTAGCCAACAGTTTGCATTTTATGAAAGTCAACCTCCAAGCCATGTCATGCCCTTCTAAAAGCATGTATAACACAGCGAGGGGACTCCAACCAGTCTCCCTCGTTGCCACTAACTGGGCCACACACACCCCACTTGACTGGCATCGGTTGAGCCCCCTTTTGAAAAAGAAAAAGATGCTTTGCATGAAGCACTCTCAAAAATACGCGTGCCTTTCCCGTCCCCTGGCTGACCCAGGGGAAGAAAAGTCCTCTGAGAGCCATGACTTGTTCATCTTGGTTCTTTTAGAAACACAGCGAGGGGACTCCAACCACAGTCTCCCTCGTTGCCACTCACTGGGCCACACACACCCCACTTGACTGGCATCGGTTGAGCCCCCTTTTGAAAAAGAAAAAGATGCTTTGCATGAAGCACTCTCAAAAATACGCGTGCCTTTCCCGTCCCCTGGCTGACCCCGGGGAAGAAAAGTCCTCTGAGAGCCATGACTTGTTCATCTTGGTTCTTTTAGAAACACAGCGAGGGGACTCCAACCACAGTCTCCCTCGTTGCCACTCACTGGGCCACACACACCCCACTTGACTGGCATCGGTTGAGCCCCCTTTTGAAAAAGAAAAAGATGCTTTGCATGAAGCACTCTCAAAAATACGCGTGCCTTTCCCGTCCCCTGGCTGACCCCGGGGAAGAAATGTCCTCTGAGAGCCATGACTTGTTCATCTTGGTTCTTTTAGAAACACAGCGAGGGGACTCCAACCACAGTCTCCCTCGTTGCCACTAACTGGGCCACCCACACCCCACTTGACTGGCATCGGTTGAGCCCCCTTTTGAAAAAGAAAAAGATGCTTTGCATGAAGCACTCTCAAAAATACGCGTGCCTTTCCCGTCCCCTGGCTGACCCAGGGGAAGAAAAGTCCTCTGAGAGCCATGACTTGTTCATCTTGGTTCTTTTAGAAACACAGCGAGGGGACTCCAACCACAGTCTCCCTCGTTGCCACTCACTGGGCCACACACACCCCACTTGACTGGCATCGGTTGAGCCCCCTTTTGAAAAAGAAAAAGATGCTTTGCATGAAGCACTCTCAAAAATACGCGTGCCTTTCCCGTCCCCTGGCTGACCCCGGGGAAGAAAAGTCCTCTGAGAGCCATGACTTGTTCATCTTGGTTCTTTTAGAAACACAGCGAGGGGACTCCAACCACAGTCTCCCTCGTTGCCACTCACTGGGCCACACACACCCCACTTGACTGGCATCGGTTGAGCCCCCTTTTGAAAAAGAAAAAGATGCTTTGCATGAAGCACTCTCAAAAATACGTGTGCCTTTCCCGTCCCCTGGCTGACCCAGGGGAAGAAAAGTCCTCTGAGAGCCATGACTTGTTCATCTTGGTTCTTTTAGAAACACAGCGAGGGGACTCCAACCACAGTCTCCCTCGTTGCCACTCACTGGGCCACACACACCCCACTTGACTGGCATCGGTTGAGCCCCCTTTTGAAAAAGAAAAAGATGCTTTGCATGAAGCACTCTCAAAAATACGCGTGCCTTTCCCGTCCCCTGGCTGACCCAGGGGAAGAAAAGTCCTCTGAGAGCCATGACTTGTTCATCTTGGTTCTTTTCGAAACACAGCGAGGGGACTCCAACCACAGTCTCCCTCGTTGCCACTCACTGGGCCACACACACCCCACTTGACTGGCATCGGTTGAGCCCCCTTTTGAAAAAGAAAAAGATGCTTTGCATGAAGCACTCTCAAAAATACGCGTGCCTTTCCCGTCCCCTGGCTGACCCCGGGGAAGAAAAGTCCTCTGAGAGCCATGACTTGTTCATCTTGGTTCTTTTAGAAACACAGCGAGGGGACTCCAACCACAGTCTCCCTCGTTGCCACTCACTGGGCCACACACACCCCACTTGACTGGCATCGGTTGAGCCCCCTTTTGAAAAAGAAAAAGATGCTTTGCATGAAGCACTCTCAAAAATACGCGTGCCTTTCCCGTCCCCTGGCTGACCCAGGGGAAGAAAAGTCCTCTGAGAGCCATGACTTGTTCATCTTGGTTCTTTTAGAAACACAGCGAGGGGACTCCAACCACAGTCTCCCTCGTTGCAACTCACTGGGCCACACACACCCCACTTGACTGGCATCGGTTGAGCCCCCTTTTGAAAAAGAAAAAGATGCTTTGCATGAAGCACTCTCAAAAATACGCGTGCCTTTCCCGTCCCCTGGCTGACCCCGGGGAAGAAAAGTCCTCTGAGAGCCATGACTTGTTCATCTTGGTTCTTTTAGAAACACAGCGAGGGGACTCCAACCACAGTCTCCCTCGTTGCCACTCACTGGGCCACACACACCCCACTTGACTGGCATCGGTTGAGCCCCCTTTTGAAAAAGAAAAAGATGCTTTGCATGAAGCACTCTCAAAAATACGCGTGCCTTTCCCGTCCCCTGGCTGACCCAGGGGAAGAAAAGTCCTCTGAGAGCCATGACTTGTTCATCTTGATTCTTTTAGAAACACAGCGAGGGGACTCCAACCACAGTCTCCCTCGTTGCCACTCACTGGGCCACACACACCCCACTTGACTGGCATCGGTTGAGCCCCCTTTTGAAAAAGAAAAAGATGCTTTGCATGAAGCACTCTCAAAAATACGCGTGCCTTTCCCGTCCCCTGGCTGACCCAGGGGAAGAAAAGTCCTCTGAGAGCCATGACTTGTTCATCTTGGTTCTTTTAGAAACACAGCGAGGGGACTCCAACCACAGTCTCCCTCGTTGCCACTCACTGGGCCACACACACCCCACTTGACTGGCATCGGTTGAGCCCCCTTTTGAAAAAGAAAAAGATGCTTTGCATGAAGCACTCTCAAAAATACGCGTGCCTTTCCCGTCCCCTGGCTGACCCCGGGGAAGAAAAGTCCTCTGAGAGCCATGACTTGTTCATCTTGGTTCTTTTAGAAACACAGCGAGGGGACTCCAACCACAGTCTCCCTCGTTGCCACTCACTGGGCCACACACACCCCACTTGACTGGCATCGGTTGAGCCCCCTTTTGAAAAAGAAAAAGATGCTTTGCATGAAGCACTCCCAAAAATACGCGTGCCTTTCCCGTCCCCTGGCTGACCCCGGGGGAAGAAAAGTCCTCTGAGAGCCATGACTTGTTCATCTTGGTTCTTTTAGAAACACAGCGAGGGGACTCCAACCACAGTCTCCCTCGTTGCCACTCACTGGGCCACACACACCCCACTTGACTGGCATCGGTTGAGCCCCCTTTTGAAAAAGAAAAAGATGCTTTGCATGAAGCACTCTCAAAAATACGCGTGCCTTTCCCGTCCCCTGGCTGACCCAGGGGAAGAAAAGTCCTCTGAGAGCCATGACTTGTTCATCTTGGTTCTTTTAGAAACACAGCGAGGGGACTCCAACCACAGTCTCCCTCGTTGCCACTCACTGGGCCACACACACCCCACTTGACTGGCATCGGTTGAGCCCCCTTTTGAAAAAGAAAAAGATGCTTTGCTTGAAGCACTCTCAAAAATACGCGTGCCTTTCCCGTCCCCTGGCTGACCCAGGGGAAGAAAAGTCCTCTGAGAGCCATGACTTGTTCATCTTGGTTCTTTTAGAAACACAGCGAGGGGACTCCAACCACAGTCTCCCTCGTTGCCACTCACTGGGCCACACACACCCCACTTGACTGGCATCGGTTGAGCCCCCTTTTGAAAAAGAAAAAGATGCTTTGCATGAAGCACTCTCAAAAATACGCGTGCCTTTCCCGTCCCCTGGCTGACCCAGGGGAAGAAAAGTCCTCTGAGAGCCATGACTTGTTCATCTTGGTTCTTTTAGAAACACAGCGAGGGGACTCCAACCACAGTCTCCCTCGTTGCCACTCACTGGGCCACACACACCCCACTTGACTGGCATCGGTTGAGCCCCCTTTTGAAAAAGAAAAAGATGCTTTGCATGAAGCACTCTCAAAAATACGCGTGCCTTTCCCGTCCCCTGGCTGACCCCGGGGAAGAAAAGTCCTCTGAGAGCCATGACTTGTTCATCTTGGTTCTTTTAGAAACACAGCGAGGGGACTCCAACCACAGTCTCCCTCGTTGCCACTCACTGGGCCACACACACCCCACTTGACTGGCATCGGTTGAGCCCCCTTTTGAAAAAGAAAAAGATGCTTTGCATGAAGCACTCTCAAAAATACGCGTGCCTTTCCCGTCCCCTGGCTGACCCCGGGGAAGAAAAGTCCTCTGAGAGCCATGACTTGTTCATCTTGGTTCTTTTAGAAACACAGCGAGGGGACTCCAACCACAGTCTCCCTCGTTGCCACTCACTGGGCCACACACACCCCACTTGACTGGCATCGGTTGAGCCCCCTTTTGAAAAAGAAAAAGATGCTTTGCATGAAGCACTCTCAAAAATACGCGTGCCTTTCCCGTCCCCTGGCTGACCCCGGGGAAGAAAAGTCCTCTGAGAGCCATGACTTGTTCATCTTGGTTCTTTTAGAAACACAGCGAGGGGACTCCAACCACAGTCTCCCTCGTTGCCACTCACTGGGCCACACACACCCCACTTGACTGGCATCGGTTGAGCCCCCTTTTGAAAAAGAAAAAGATGCTTTGCATGAAGCACTCTCAAAAATACGCGTGCCTTTCCCGTCCCCTGGCTGACCCAGGGGAAGAAAAGTCCTCTGAGAGCCATGACTTGTTCATCTTGGTTCTTTTAGAAACACAGCGAGGGGACTCCAACCACAGTCTCCCTCGTTGCCACTCACTGGGCCACACACACCCCACTTGACTGGCATCGGTTGAGCCCCCTTTTGAAAAAGAAAAAGATGCTTTGCATAAAGCACTCTCAAAAATACGCGTGCCTTTCCCGTCCCCTGGCTGACCCAGGGGAAGAAAAGTCCTCTGAGAGCCATGACTTGTTCATCTTGGTTCTTTTAGAAACACAGCGAGGGGACTCCAACCACAGTCTCCCTCGTTGCCACTCACTGGGCCACACACACCCCACTTGACTGGCATCGGTTGAGCCCCCTTTTGAAAAAGAAAAAGATGCTTTGCATGAAGCACTCTCAAAAATACGCGTGCCTTTCCCGTCCCCTGGCTGACCCCGGGGAAGAAAAGTCCTCTGAGAGCCATGACTTGTTCATCTTGGTTCTTTTAGAAACACAGCGAGGGGACTCCAACCACAGTCTCCCTCGTTGCCACTCACTGGGCCACACACACCCCACTTGACTGGCATCGGTTGAGCCCCCTTTTGAAAAAGAAAAAGATGCTTTGCATGAAGCACTCTCAAAAATACGCGTGCCTTTCCCGTCCCCTGGCTGACCCCGGGGAAGAAAAGTCCTCTGAGAGCCATGACTTGTTCATCTTGGTTCTTTTAGAAACACAGCGAGGGGACTCCAACCACAGTCTCCCTCGTTGCCACTCACTGGGCCACACACACCCCACTTGACTGGCATCGGTTGAGCCCCCTTTTGAAAAAGAAAAAGATGCTTTGCATAAAGCACTCTCAAAAATACGCGTGCCTTTCCCGTCCCCTGGCTGACCCAGGGGAAGAAAAGTCCTCTGAGAGCCATGACTTGTTCATCTTGGTTCTTTTAGAAACACAGCGAGGGGACTCCAACCACAGTCTCCCTCGTTGCCACTCACTGGGCCACACACACCCCACTTGACTGGCATCGGTTGAGCCCCCTTTTGAAAAAGAAAAAGATGCTTTGCATGAAGCACTCTCAAAAATACGCGTGCCTTTCCCGTCCCCTGGCTGACCCCGGGGAAGAAAAGTCCTCTGAGAGCCATGACTTGTTCATCTTGGTTCTTTTAGAAACACAGCGAGGGGACTCCAACCACAGTCTCCCTCGTTGCCACTCACTGGGCCACACACACCCCACTTGACTGGCATCGGTTGAGCCCCCTTTTGAAAAAGAAAAAGATGCTTTGCATGAAGCACTCTCAAAAATACGCGTGCCTTTCCCGTCCCCTGGCTGACCCCGGGGAAGAAAAGTCCTCTGAGAGCCATGACTTGTTCATCTTGGTTCTTTTAGAAACACAGCGAGGGGACTCCAACCACAGTCTCCCTCGTTGCCACTCACTGGGCCACACACACCCCACTTGACTGGCATCGGTTGAGCCCCCTTTTGAAAAAGAAAAAGATGCTTTGCATGAAGCACTCTCAAAAATACGCGTGCCTTTCCCGTCCCCTGGCTGACCCAGGGGAAGAAAAGTCCTCTGAGAGCCATGACTTGTTCATCTTGGTTCTTTTAGAAACACAGCGAGGGGACTCCAACCACAGTCTCCCTCGTTGCCACTCACTGGGCCACACACACCCCACTTGACTGGCATCGGTTGAGCCCCCTTTTGAAAAAGAAAAAGATGCTTTGCATAAAGCACTCTCAAAAATACGCGTGCCTTTCCCGTCCCCTGGCTGACCCAGGGGAAGAAAAGTCCTCTGAGAGCCATGACTTGTTCATCTTGGTTCTTTTAGAAACACAGCGAGGGGACTCCAACCACAGTCTCCCTCGTTGCCACTCACTGGGCCACACACACCCCACTTGACTGGCATCGGTTGAGCCCCCTTTTGAAAAAGAAAAAGATGCTTTGCATGAAGCACTCTCAAAAATACGCGTGCCTTTCCCGTCCCCTGGCTGACCCCGGGGAAGAAAAGTCCTCTGAGAGCCATGACTTGTTCATCTTGGTTCTTTTAGAAACACAGCGAGGGGACTCCAACCACAGTCTCCCTCGTTGCCACTCACTGGGCCACACACACCCCACTTGACTGGCATCGGTTGAGCCCCCTTTTGAAAAAGAAAAAGATGCTTTGCATGAAGCACTCTCAAAAATACGCGTGCCTTTCCCGTCCCCTGGCTGACCCCGGGGAAGAAAAGTCCTCTGAGAGCCATGACTTGTTCATCTTGGTTCTTTTAGAAACACAGCGAGGGGACTCCAACCACAGTCTCCCTCGTTGCCACTCACTGGGCCACACACACCCCACTTGACTGGCATCGGTTGAGCCCCCTTTTGAAAAAGAAAAAGATGCTTTGCATGAAGCACTCTCAAAAATACGCGTGCCTTTCCCGTCCCCTGGCTGACCCAGGGGAAGAAAAGTCCTCTGAGAGCCATGACTTGTTCATCTTGGTTCTTTTAGAAACACAGCGAGGGGACTCCAACCACAGTCTCCCTCGTTGCCACTCACTGGGCCACACACACCCCACTTGACTGGCATCGGTTGAGCCCCCTTTTGAAAAAGAAAAAGATGCTTTGCATAAAGCACTCTCAAAAATACGCGTGCCTTTCCCGTCCCCTGGCTGACCCAGGGGAAGAAAAGTCCTCTGAGAGCCATGACTTGTTCATCTTGGTTCTTTTAGAAACACAGCGAGGGGACTCCAACCACAGTCTCCCTCGTTGCCACTCACTGGGCCACACACACCCCACTTGACTGGCATCGGTTGAGCCCCCTTTTGAAAAAGAAAAAGATGCTTTGCATGAAGCACTCTCAAAAATACGCGTGCCTTTCCCGTCCCCTGGCTGACCCAGGGGAAGAAAAGTCCTCTGAGAGCCATGACTTGTTCATCTTGGTTCTTTTAGAAACACAGCGAGGGGACTCCAACCACAGTCTCCCTCATTGCCACTCACTGGGCCACACACACCCCACTTGACTGGCATCGGTTGAGCCCCCTTTTGAAAAAGAAAAAGATGCTTTGCATGAAGCACTCTCAAAAATACGCGTGCCTTTCCCGTCCCCTGGCTGACCCCGGGGAAGAAAAGTCCTCTGAGAGCCATGACTTGTTCATCTTGGTTCTTTTAGAAACACAGCGAGGGGACTCCAACCACAGTCTCCCTCGTTGCCACTCACTGGGCCACACACACCCCACTTGACTGGCATCGGTTGAGCCCCCTTTTGAAAAAGAAAAAGATGCTTTGCATGAAGCACTCTCAAAAATACGCGTGCCTTTCCCGTCCCCTGGCTGACCCCGGGGAAGAAAAGTCCTCTGAGAGCCATGACTTGTTCATCTTGGTTCTTTTAGAAACACAGCGAGGGGACTCCAACCACAGTCTCCCTCGTTGCCACTCACTGGGCCACACACACCCCACTTGACTGGCATCGATTGAGCCCCCTTTTGAAAAAGAAAAAGATGCTTTGCATGAAGCACTCTCAAAAATACGCGTGCCTTTCCCGTCCCCTGGCTGACCCAGGGGAAGAAAAGTCCTCTGAGAGCCATGTCCACATTGTCAGTGGACAGACACGTGTGCTTATCTGCCAGCAGACCCACAGCAGCACTGAAGACAGGTTCCGAGAGAACGCTGGCTGCAGGACATGACAAGATCCCCAAGACGTACGTGGCGAGCTCAGGCAATTTATCAAGATTGGAAGCCTAAAATGAGCAGGGCTCAAGTTGCACAATAATGGAATCGATGTTTCCTTGCATATACTCATATATCTGTGTGTCCTCCTCTTTTTCCTTGTCCAGCTCTTTTGTTTTCGCATGAGTATATGTCCTTGTCACTTTCCCATGTGTTGTGAGTTGTTTGTGACCTTTTGGACACCTTTGAGGGTGTTTTCTAGGTGTTTTTCTGTGTTTGTGATTGCCTGCCATTGTTTCCTATGCAGTTCGAGTTCGGTTCGTCGAACGTTCGACGAACCGAACTCGAACGGGAGGTCCGTTCGGCGAACCAACCTCGAGCCGAACCGCGACCGGTTCGCTCATCTCTACTTATTAACAGCACTAAACCCTTCTATTATGTCCCTTAGCCTTTTGAGCTTATCCTCTGGTAAGCGGAAGACCATGCCTCTGGTATCGATCTCAGTGCCTAAAAACTGTATTATAGTAGCCAATCAGAATACAAAAGGATGCATAGGAAGCGTGACTTTATTTCAATATTTTAAAACAATCCAATAAAATGAAGAAAAGTCACTCATACAAGATCCACAGAAGTTGTATAATACATACATAAATCAAAACACTATAAGGCCTGTTTCACACGTCAGTGATTCTGGTACGTTTGTGCTTTTTTTTAAACATAACAGAATCACTGAGATACGCAGATCCATTATAATGAATGGGTCTGCTCACACATCAGTGATTTTTCACTGCACGTGTCTCCGTGCGGCGTACCCGCGTGTCCGTGATTGCTGCACGGAGACATGTCCATTTTTTTCTGGCATCACTGATAGGATGTCCATAAGGTGGCAGCAGAGCATAACAGAAAAAGGTGCCTATTGTGCACTGAAAAGACCCAATGTGATGCACTAGACATATAGAGCCCTAATGGATTCACAAATATAAGATATATCATGAATGACTACTGCATAATGAACGCTAGCATGAAAAAAGAAAGGAATCCATAAAAATAAATAAAAAATGGTGCACATATGTTAGAGCCCCACCGAAGGACAAAAAAAGTCTGATGGAAATAGAGAGCATATAGGAACAATAAGAATGTGCAACAGAGAGGAAGGTGAGAATGCAGGATCAATCACTGCCTGTCAGATATTAATAATCAGGGAAATAACTCTGGAGCAGACGCACAAATTAGGGTCTTACCTGGTAAGGTAACAAATAATTAATAGTAGTTGCACTCACCTATTAAGGTTGTGCCAGTCACAACCCCTAAATGCACGTTACAAATGGCGACAGCCGCAGCCCCTAGTAGAAGAGCAATAACGTATAGGAGGAAAATCGGGTGCGTGCCGCGCTGTCACCAAAGGAAACTGATGTTAATTATTTCATCTCTTTATTCTTTTTTCCGGTCAATGTGTTTCAGAGATCACTGTCTCCTTCATCAGGGCAAAAAAAGAACAGTATGCAATCAAAGGAGGAAGAACCTCTATATATACACATATGGAGCTACGTCAGAGGACTGACTGCTGTATTTCAAATACTGCCGGGATGGTCAACTGTTACAATACCGGCCATAAAAGTTCTCAAGTGATATATTGAGAAACATTTATAAAATCACTGGGGTATAGTGTTTCAAATTTCATCAGCTTTTTGAGACAAAAATCAGAAAAAGAAGAAGAAGATGGACAAAATGAAAAAAAGAAAAAAAAGAAGAAAAAAAAAACAAAAAGGGAGCATTGAGCTCCAGACCCTGTATTGAGTCTTAGAAGTGTAGTGACAAGTGCATCTGTCCACAACCCTGTAAGGGTGAACGGGATGACGGACAAGAAAAATTATGTTCGTGGCAAAAAATGGTGGTGTTGCTATATAAAATTGCATTAAGAATAAAGAAAGGAAAAATTTCTTTATAAAAGTAGTGAAGAAAAAAGTGGAAAAAAGGGGAGTGTAAGCCATTTTACTAATAAATAGTGATGAGCGAGCATGCTTGTTACTACTCGGTACTCGCACGAGTATCACTGTACTCGGTCTACTCGACGGGGACCGAGTAATCTCGCGATACTCGTGCTGTACTCGTGGTCTTCATCCCTGCATGTTGGCGCTCTTTTGAGAGCCAGCCCTCATGCAGGGATTGGCTGGCAGACCACTGCAATGCCACAGCCCTGTTAGTTGTGGAATTGCAGTGATTGGCCGGCCTGCACAGCGTGACCGAGCCTTTATACCGGCGGGCGCGCTGTGCTCTGCTCACAGCTATCCAGACAGTCAGTGCAGGGAGAGGGTCGCTGCTTCAGGGAAAGGTTTGCGGCCCTTTATAGCTATTTCCGTAGCAGGGCTGCAAACAGTGTGACCAAAAGTCCTTCTCAGGACTATTCTAGTTGTATACAGGCAGGCAGGGTATAGCCAGGTCGGAGTACAGTAGCAGAGTCCTTCTCAGGACTATTGTTGCTGTATACAGGCAGGGTATAGCCAGGTTGGAATACAGGCTAGTGACCAAAAGAGTCCTTGTCAGGACTATTGTAGCAGTATACAGGCAGGCAGGCAGGCAGGCAGGCAGGCAGGGTATATAGCCATTCCTAGTGGTGACCGTATACCAGCCTTCATCATATCTGGGGCTGGTGTACACAGTCTAAAACAGTCCTGATAGTGTCAGATAGTGTCATTAATTTTTGCTCCTAAAACCTGTGTTAGGTTCTTAGTGCGTCCGTGCTTGCATTTAAAAACCGCACGTGTGTGCCTGTCGGTGGCAGCGTACAGGTGCACTTGTGTGCGTTTTTACCAAACTATTATATAACGCACAAGTGTAGTGTATAATACACGTCAGTCAGCAGTGGCTGATAGTGTCAGAGTTCTCGTCATTAATTTTTGCTCCTAAAACCTGTTAGGTTCTTAGTGCGTCCGTGCTTGCATTTAAAAACCGCACGTGTGTGCCTGTCGGTGGCAGCGTACAGGTGCACAATTTGCACAAACTTTGATATAACGCCCAAGTCTAGTGAATACACGTCAGCACAGCATTGCAAAATGCGCAAGGGCGTTGGCAAGGAACAAGGAAGTGGACGTGATGGTGGTGCAGGCAGAGGCCGAGGTCGTGGGCAAGCTCTAATTTTGCCACAACAAAGGGCCACATCTAGTCGCTCGCACGTCCTGTCCCAAATTCTTGGGGACCGCAGCAGTACACCGCTCTTGAACCAAGACCAGTGTCAACAGGTTGTTAGTTGGATAGCGGATAATGCTTCCAGTCAGATTGGCACCACCACAAACACTCTGTCTTCCACACGGTCAAGTGTCAGTAGCCGTGATACTGCACCGCACATTTCAGAACCTGATCCTCCTTCCTACCACAAGGCTGAGTACACGTCCTCGGACATTAATGATCCCACACTTGGACACTCGGAAGAGCTGTTCACGTTTCCATTCGCACATTCTGGCCTCTCGCCAGCTCATGTTGAAGTGGGTCATGAGGAGATCGTATGTACAGATGGCCAAATATTTGAGCAGCCACGTTCTCACGAAGTTGGCAACGTGTCTCAACAAGGGGTGGACGATGATGAGACACAATTGTCAGGAAGTCAGGAGGAGGAGCAGGGTGCGGAAGAGGAAGACGACGTGGTGGATGATCCAGTAACTGACCCAACCTGGCAGGAGGATATGCAGAGCGAGGACAGCAGTGCACAGGGGGAGGGAGGCGTAGCATCCCAACAGGCAGTAAGAAGCAGGGTGGTGGCTCCAGGCAGAAGTCAGGCAACCGTTCCCCGGAACAACAACACGACACAAGGTGCCTGTACAAATGTTAGGTCTTCCCGAGTCTGGCAGTTTTTTAAGTTGGATCCAGATGATTCTAAAAAGGCCATTTGCAACACCTGCCGTGCCAGCATCAGCAGGGGTACCAAAACTAGCAGCCTGACCACCACCAGCATGATCAGGCACATGTCAGCCAAGCACCCGACTTTGTGGGAAGTACAACAGAGTCGAGGAGCAGTGCTTGCTAATGTCACTGCTACGTCTTCGCTGGTTGTGCATGCGAGCCAATCCCCTGTCCATGCTGCCTGCGAACAAGCCTCCTCCGGTCCTGCACCTGCAGTTGCCTACTCAGAAATAACACCATCATCAAGCACGTCCTTGTCCCAGCGCAGCGTTCAGTTATCCATTCAGCAAACCTTTGAACGCAGGCGCAAATACACTGCCAACACCCCACATGCCACAGTTCTAAATACTAACATTTCGCGACTGCTTGCGCTGGAAATGTTGCCTTTTAGGCTGGTGGAGACAGAAGCATTCCGCGACCTGATGGCGGCAGCTGTCCCACGTTACTCGGTCCCCAGCCGCCACTATTTCTCCCGGTGTGCCGTCCCCGCGTTGCATAACCACGTGTCACAAAACATCACACGTGCCCTGAACAACGCTGTTTCACCCAAAGTCCACCTAACCACAGACACGTGGACAAGTGCTTGTGGGCAAGGCCGCTACATCTCGTTGACGGCACACTGGGTTAATATTGTGGAAGCTGGGACCCAGTCTGAGCGAGGGACGGAACACGTCCTTCCCACACCAAGGTTTGCAGGCCCTACCTCAGTCAGTGTTTCACCCACACTCTACAGCTCCGGAATGTCATGCTCTTCAGCCTCCTCCTCCTCCTGCGCATCCTCATCCACTGTACCCTCCACACCAGTCCCAAGCTGGAAGCACTGCAGCACTGCCTCGGCGAAGCGGCAACAGGCTGTGCTGAAGCTAATCTGCATAGGTGACAAACCCCACAATGCAGAAGAGCTGTGGACAGCTCTGAAACAGCAGGCAGATCACTGGCTCACACCTCTGAACCTAAAGCCAGGAAAGGTCGTGTGTGACAATGGCCGGAACCTGGTGGCGGCTTTGAGGCGAGGCCAGCTGACACATGTTCCATGCGTGGCCCATGTGCTCAACCTCGTGGTTCAGCGGTTTCTAAAGTCATACCCAGAGCTGTCTGATCTGCTGGTAAAAGTTCGCCGCCTGTCTGCACATTTTCGAAAGTCACCTACTGCTTCAGCCGGCCTTGCCGGCTTTCAGCGCAGTTTGCATCTTCCGGCTCACAGACTGGTGTGTGATGTCCCCACGTGTTGGAATTCAACTCTGCACATGTTGGTCAGGATATGTGAGCAGAAGAGGGCAGTTGTTGAGTACCTGCATCACCTAAGCCGTCGGGAAATGGGTCAAACTCCACACATAACACCTGAGGAGTGGAGATGGATGTCCGACCTATGTACCATCCTCCAAAACTTTGAGGACTCCACCAAGATGGTGAGTGGTGATGACGCCATTATTAGCGTCACCATACCGCTACTGTGCCTTCTAAAACGGTCTCTGCTCAAAACCAAACATGATGCATTGCAGGCGGAGCGCGATGAGTTGCAGCAAGAAACAGTAGTGGGTGTGGGTGATAACACACAGCCCAGCCTCGTCTCATCACAACGTGCAGTGGAGGACTATGACGAGGAGGAGGATGAAGACATGGAGCAAATCTCCGGCCAAATTGAGGATATGACATGCACACCAGTCATATCCTCGGTTCAGCGTGGCTGGCCAGAGGACAGGGTAGATGAGGAGGAGGAGGAGGAGGAGGAGGACAGCATGTTCAGTCAACGTGTTGGTCAGGCTACTGAAGTCCTGGCTGTTAAGAGTCTGGCGCACATGGCTGACTTTATGGTAAGCTGCCTGTCTCGTGACCCTCGCGTTAAGAACATCTTGGCCGACAATCATTACTGGTTGGTAACACTGTTAGACCCACGCTACAAGGAGAACTTTATGTCTCTTATTCCCGAGGCGGAGAGGTCAACCAAAATGCAGCAGTTCCGGAAGGCCATAGTCACGGAAGTAGGCAAAGCATTCCCCTCACAAAACGCTAGCGGCATAGGTCAGGAATCAGTGGACAACCAAGGCGTACAGCCGAGAGAGGCACAAGTCCAATCCGCCAGAGGTAGGGGAACAGTCTTTAAGATGTGGGACAGTTTTCTCAGCCCCTCACGTACCACAGCCCCTGAGGTGCGGGGTAGTGCCACAAGAAATCCTAAGTTTGCCCAGATGCTCAAGGAGTACCTTGCAGATCGAACAACTGTACTCCGACATTCCTCTGTGCCTTACAATTATTGGGTATCCAAGGTGGACACGTGGCATGAATTGGCTCTCTACGCCTTGGAAGTCCTGGCCTGCCCTGCCGCTAGCGTTTTGTCAGAGCGTGTTTTTAGTGCCGCAGGTGGAATCATTACAGATAAACGCACCCGCCTGTCAACTGAAAATGCTGACAGGCTGACTCTGATCAAGATGAACAAGGGTTGGATTGGGCCAGACTTCACCACACCACCAGCAAATGAGAGCGGAATTTAAAGTTTGTAACGGGAATTTGCCATGTACCTCCAGTCACCCATGGGTACACACTTCTGGACTTTGGATAATCGCTGGACTGCTCCTCCTTCTCCTCATGCGCCACCATGATGACCGTTACAAGAGTTAGGCCTTTGTTTCAGGTATACCCCCAGTGGTAAATTTTTTCGCCCATTCTTTGCAGAATGGACATTACAACGACAGGAGACCCGCTCCTTTGCAATGGGAACAATGTTTTGAGGCCCTCATGCACGTCTCTATGCAGGGACAACGTGGAGCCTCCCAATTTTTGGCTGCCCTGCCAAAGGGCTATACTATAATACACCCACTTCCTGACAATGGACACTTAATGTTTTGAGGCCCTCATGCACGTCTCTATCCAGGGACAACGTGGAGCCTCCCAATTTTTGGCTGCCCTGCCAAAGGGCTATACTACAAAAGACCCACTTCCTGACAATGGACACTTAATGTTTTGAGGCCCTCATGCACGTCTCTATCCAGGGACAACGTGGAGCCTCCCAATTTTTGGCTGCCCTGCCTAAGGGCTATACTATAATACACCCACTTCCTGACAATGGACACTTAATGTTTTGAGGCCCTCATGCACGTCTCTATCCAGGGACAACGTGGAGCCTCCCAATTTTTGGCTGCCCTGCCAAAGGGCTATACTACAAAAGACCCACTTCCTGACAATGGACACTTAATGTTTTGAGGCCCTCATGCACGTCTCTATCCAGGGACAACGTGGAGCCTCCCAATTTTTGGCTGCCCTGCCAAAGGGCTATACTATAATACACCCACTTCCTGACAATGGACACTTAATGTTTTGAGGCCCTCATGCACGTCTCTATCCAGGGACAACGTGGAGCCTCCCAATTTTTGGCTGCCCTGCCAAAGGGCTATACTACAAAAGACCCACTTCCTTCCAATGGGCACTTCAGGTTTACAGGCCCTCATGCACGTCTCTATCCAGGGACAACGTGGAGCCTCCCAATTTTTGGCTGCCCTGCCTAAGGGCTATACTATAATACACCCACTTCCTGACAATGGACACTTAATGTTTTGAGGCCCTCATGCATGTCTCTATCCAGGGACAACGTGGAGCCTCCCAATTTTTGGCTGCCCTGCCAAAGGGCTATACTACAAAAGACCCACTTCCTTCCAATGGGCACTTCAGGTTTACAGGCCCTCATGCACGTCTCTATCCAGGGACAACGTGGAGCCTCCCAATTTTTGGCTGCCCTGCCAAAGGGCTATACTACAAAAGACCCACTTCCTTCCAATGGGCACTTCAGGTTTACAGGCCCTCATGCACGTCTCTATCCAGGGACAACGTGGAGCCTCCCAATTTTTGGCTGCCCTGCCTAAGGGCTATACTATAATACACCCACTTCCTGACACTGGACACTTAATGTTTTGAGGCCCTCATGCACGTCTCTATCCAGGGACAACGTGGAGCCTCCCAATTTTTGGCTGCCCTGCCTAAGGGCTATACTACAATAGACCCACTTCCTTACAATGTGCACTTCAGGTTTACAGGCCATCATGCACGTCTGTATGCAGGGGCATTGGTGAACCTCACAATTTTGGACTGCCCTGGCAAAGGAAAATACTACAAAGACTCAGTTCCTCAAAATGGGCACATTAGACTCAGAGGCCTTTATGTACGTCTCTTCTCAGGGACATCGGAGTGCCACACAATGTTTTACGTAAAATCTTTCATGTATTGATCTCAAAAAGTAACATACATTAGCTCTATCTCACTATTGGGTATGTGCCCTTAACATTTCCGCTATGAAAAATCATTTTGGTGTCATTTTGGAAGGTTTTCTGGTGAGTCCGTAAAAATGGCGTAAAACGCGGACAAAATTATTCACAGCTGTGACTTTTGAGTGATAAATGCTTCAAGGGGTCTTCCCCATGCTGTTGCCATGTCATTTGAGCACTCTTCGGAGACTTTTGTGCCATTTTTAGGGTTTCTACATGCTGCCGGTGGTCATTTCACAAAAATACTCGGGTCTCCCATAGGATAACATTGGGCTCGGTGCTCGGGCCGAGTACACGAGTATCTTGGGAGGCTCGGCCCGAGCTTCGAGCACCCGAGCTTTTTAGTACTCGCTCATCACTACTAATAAACCTAAAAAATAAAAATAAATTGAATAAAAATCATGAATGTTGTGTTATAACAGGAAATTCGGTGTAAGAATGAATATCCGGGATGAGAGTTCAGCGAATGAGTTATAGAAATTGTTACAAAAAGGAGTGTGTACGGTTTATGCGTAAATTTTCAGAATGCGTACATGAAAATTATATGTATGTGAGAATGTCCCCCATGCTTTGTAAAAAGTTATTTATGAAAATGTAAATAAAATATATAAAAATGCCTAATTATTTATAATTTATGAGAAAGATATATATGTATGGAAGAATGTTATAAGGTGTCCAAGAACCATAAAGAAAAAGGGTGCATATATAATGTTAGAGGTCTAGAGTTCCACCAGGCTATATCACCCCTAAAGAAATAGAAAGAAGACCTTACTACCTGTGTACCCCAAAAAAAGCTATATTTCTTAGCCAGGATTATGGTGGAGATATGCACAAGTGAAATAAGAATATAAAGTAATACAATAAGATTATAAAACCAATATGTGTGCATTCATGCACCACCCGGTACGCTACCCTTGCCAAATTGCTCACTCTAGATCCCCACACGATCCATGAAGCCGTTCCCCCGGTCACACCGCCTGCTGCCGGTTCCCACTCATCCCTGGGGGAGTTAGGCGAGTGGTATCGAGAGCTACATGTCGGCACTGATGATACCCCCATACACCACAAGGAAGGGGTATACCGGGTGGTACAGGAGTATGAGCGGGTTTTTAGCAAGCACCCTCTAGATTTTGGGCAGATTAAAGGGGTTCAACACCACATCCCTACCGGTACACACTCCCCTATTAAAGAGAGATACAGGCCTATTCCCCCTGCGCACTACCAATGCGCCAAAGACATGTTGAGGAACATGAAGGAGGCAGGGGTTATTAGGGACAGCTGTAGTCCCTGGGCCGCTCCGTTGGTGCTGGTTAAGAAGAAGGATGGCACCATGCGGATGTGTGTGGATTACCGGAAGATTAACCAGATAACGCATAAGGATGCTTACCCTCTGCCCCGCATCAAAGAGTCCCTGGCCTCGCTGAGAACCGCTAACTACTTCTCCACCCTTGACCTCACCAGCGGGTACTGGCAGGTGGCCGTGGCACCGGAAGACCGAGAGAAGACTGCCTATGGGACCGTTTTGCTGTACTTGGATGATGTGATTGTGTACTCACAGACGTATGAAGCCCACCTGGAGCACCTAGCCGAGGTGTTCGCGTCCCTTGCCAAGTATGGGATGAAGTTGAAGCCCTCAAAGTGTCATCTGCTGAAACCCAGAGTGCAGTACCTAGGACATGTGGTTGGTGCGGAAGGTGTCGCCCCCAACCCCGAGAAGATCACCGCCATCCAAGACTGGCCGAGACCGACCACAGTGAGGGAAGTGAGGCAGTTTCTGGGCCTGGTGGGATATTACCGTCGCTTCATTAAGGGGTACACAAAGATGGCTGCCCCCATGCAAGACCTCCTCGTAGGACAGACCACGGGTGGTAGATCCCTAGTAGCCCCATTGGTGTGGGAAGAAAAGCATGAGGAATCCTTCCGCCAGCTGAGAACAGCCCTGACCGGAGAGGAAATCCTAGCGTACCCTGACTACAGCCGCCCATTCATCCTCTACACCGACGCCAGCAATGTGGGCTTGGGGGCTGTTCTATCCCAGGTCCAAGACAGAAGGGAAAAGGTAATAGCTTATGCTAGCCGAAAACTCCGACCGACTGAGAGGAACCCTGAGAACTACATCTCCTTCAAGCTTGAGCTCTTGGCACTGGTGTGGGCTATCACCGAGCGGTTCCGCCATTACCTGGCAGCAGCCAAGTTCACCGCGTACACAGACAATAACCTGCTGACCCATCTAGATACGGCCAAGCTGGGCGCGTTGGAGCAGCGGTGGGTGACCAGGTTAGCCAACTACGATTTCACCATCAAGTACCGGGCCGGCCGTACCAACGTCAATGCCAATGCACTCTCCCGGATGCCCCACCTGTCGGAAGAGGGGCCAGAGGATGATGACCTCGAAGAGATCGAGTTGCCTGCATTTCACCGGCCATTCACTGAGAAGGTGCACGTCTACCAACAACGGGTGAACCTGGATCCGCTGCCCCGACAGGACTGGCAGGAAGCTCAGGACCAGGCACCTGCTGTCCGCCTGGTCAAGACTCTAGTGGAACAGGGTTCTGCTGGGATAGACCCTGCTGCCCCTGCCGAAGCCCAACATCTGTGGCAAGAACGGACCCGGCTATACCTACACCAGGGGAAGTTGTATCGCGAGCTGATTAATCCAAAGACTCACGAGAAGATCCGCCAGCTGGTGATTCCCCAGGCTAACGTGCCCACCGTCCTGCAAGCATACCATGATGGTGCAGTGCACTTCGGGTGGAAGAAGCTAGAGATGTTGTTAAGAGAGCGGTTCTATTGGAGTGGAATGCGGGAATCTGTGGAGGCCTGGTGCCGAGAATGTGGCCCTTGCGCATTGAGAAGGAAGGACGAGGCCAGCCAGAAGGCACCCCTACACCCGATCATTACACACCAACCGCTGGAGCTGGTTGCCCTTGACCATGTAAAGCTCACCCCCAGCCGAAGTGGGTACACCTACGCTCTGACCATCGTAGACCACTACTCGAGGTTCCTGGTGGTTGTCCCAGTTAAGGACTTAACCGGCCGCACCGCTGCTAAGGCTTTCCAGGCTTATTTCTGTTGACCGCATTGGTACCCGGAGAGGGTGCTTACCGACCAGGGTCCGGCCTTTGAAGCAGAGGTATTCCAGGAATTCTGCCAGTTGTATGGCTGCAAGAAAATCCGGACCACGCCTTACCACGCCCAAACCAATGGCATTTGTGAAAAGATGAACCACTTGGTCCTGGGCCTCCTCAAGACGTTACCACTGGAAGAGCGGAACCTGTGGCTGGAGAAGCTACCTGACCTGGTCGATATGTACAACAACATCCCTTCCAGCTCTACGAAATGCACTCCAGCATACCTGATGAGAGCTCGTCCCGGCCGGCTACCAGTGGATCTGGAAATGGGCTTGGAAGCTTCAGAAGCACTCCTGTCGACAGCTGAATGGGACACTCGGCGGAGGACACAGTACCGACAGGTCCAGGAGTATGTTGAAAAGAACTTGTGCCGGAGTCGGGGACAACAGGAGCAGTGCTTCAACAAGAAGGCGCCTGCCGGTTCCTTCCAACCTGGGGATGTAGTGCTGAAGCGGAAAAGAAGGGCCCACAAGCTGGATGATCAATGGGAAAAAACCCCGTATGTAGTCCAGCCCACAGGATGGGAGAATGGGAAGGCCTACCAGATCAGCCGTGACCAGGGGGGGACTTTGGCCACGGTTTCCCGAGACCACCTGAAGAAGTGCCCACCAGCATTGAGAGTAGCGGATGAGGCTCCAGTTCCCAGTCCAGTGGAGAAGGAAAAAGAGGTAATCCACACCATGATGGGTGATTTTCCAGCAGACTGGCCTACACAGAACGGTGCGGTGATCCTTCCAGTGATACTGTTCCCACAACCCGTGGATGAAGAAATGATGGAAACGGTTAACCGCGAGCCAGTGCCCAGGGATGTACCTGTACCCAGCTCCCCTACGCCTCCGCCTGCCCCACATGATAGCAGGGAGGAGGAACTGACTGTTCCCTCTGCCCCACTGCCTGTCACCACTGACACCGGACCCCGAAGGTCCACTCGCCCCAACCTAGGTAGACCCCCACTTAGGTACAGGGAAACTACTCTTTAAAAGGGGGGGGCTTTATGTGTTGAGTGTACCAGTTTGAAAGTTTTAAATGATAAGTAAAGATGATCAACCAAAGAAGTTTACCTGATTGAACCGTGATTAAACCGGCCGTTGCCGGCAACTGTTGTCCCCGTAGGGACTGTGCAACCATTGCGTAAGGAACTGCTTACGGACAAGCCCGAGAACTTGCAGGGCAACCACAAACTTAGTGCAATGTAAATAAAAATGTTTGTTGGCTTGACACCGTTACCGCCTCCGGAGAGGCTGATTTGGGAGGATGGGCCTGGAGGAAAGGGATGGCCTAGGCCCGCCACTACCGTAACCGGTGGCGATCCTCCGGGGGTTCAGGGGTCCCCTTGGACGTGGGCCCCCTGAAAGAGACAGAACCCGCTCGGGCAACTTGGTGCTGGACTGGGGTCAAGGGGTGCTGCCCGCTTCTTAGGGGCAGCATCAGGGCCAGGTTGTTTGGGTGGGAGAAGAGCGGAAGCTGTACCGTTGTAAAATGTTTATGATGCTTTTACATGTTTTACCGTTTTATTCTTTTTCAGTTGTGAAAATAAAACCGGTGATGGACGGGCAGCCCGCGGACGGTCTGCATTTTACTATAGGGGAATGTGGCGCCCTGGACAAGCCAGGTCGTCACAGGTACTACACCAACACACTCTACACTCCGGCTAGGCACACCGAAGCTAAACACAAATCCTAGTTGCCTTCCTCCAGGGGCTGATGTCCACACCAGGGGGTGGGCCAGGCGGTTGATCCCACCCACCGAGGAGTTCACAGTCCTGGAGGCGGGAAAAGGAGTCAGATTAGAGATCAGTTTTGGAGTTAGAGAAGTGAAGAGGAGAGGAGACTGACCGTGTCCGGGTGTGTGGCCCGGGCACTCAGCAAGGTTGGCAGACGGTGGTGACCTTCTGCAGGAGAGGCTGATTGGAGTGAACCGTACGGACCGGGGATGGGCGGTGGCCCGCCGGTACCAGATCGGGGAGTGAAGAGAAGCCAGCACCATCCGGCAGGGCCTACGGACCCCGACCAGGCTAGGAGTCGCCGTAAAACCGGTCAAATCCGTTAGCGACAGGAACCTCCAGGGTTTCCCAGCAGTCAAGACCCGATTGAAGGCAACAGCTCACACCGTAGAGGGAAGCACAGTCACCGCCAAGGCTACAGTTCCCAGGGCCAGAGCCTGCGGGCAAAAGGGGCTCCCTCAGCATCCATCCAAGCTGGGGAGCGGGTTACCGGTGGGAAGCCCGCTAGATTTTGGGGGAATAAAAGGGGTCCAACACCACATCCCCACAGGTGCACACCCACCCATCAAAGAGAGCTATAAGCCAATACCACCTTCACATTGCCAGTGTACCAAGGACATGTTGAGCAACATGAAGGCGGCTGGGGTTATCCGTGACAGTTGTAGCCTTTGGGCAGCTCTGTTGATCCTGTTAAAAAAGAAGGACGGCACCACTCCCCGTATTGAGGAATCGCTAGCTGCATTGAGAACTGCAAATTATTTTTCTACCCTTGATCTCACTAGTCACTATTGGCAAGTGTCCGTTGCTGAGGCAGACCGGGAGAAGACCGCCTTCGCCACCCCTATGGGTCTCTGCGAGTTCAAAAGCATGCCCTTCGAGCTGTGCAATGCGCCAGGAACCTTCCAGAGGCTGATGGAATGCTGCTTGGGACAAGATTTTAGGGTGTATAAAAAGGGAGATTAGATCCCGTGATCCCAACGTATTGTTACACCTCTATAAATCACTTGTAAGGCTACATCTGGAATATGGGAACCAGTTTTGGGCTCCACATTTTAATAAGGACATTCAGAAGTTAGAGTCAGTTCAAAGGTGGGCAACTAGACTACTACAAGGAATGGAAGGCCTCCCATATGATGACAAGTTGAAAAAGTTATTAAGTGATTATTGGCTGCAATGGGGCTTTCTGGCTGGTGCCAGCCTCTCTTCTTAGCACACAGGAACCACAATCCCTACACCATGCTTCAATGGATTCTCTCATCCCAGCCCAGTAAAACTACATATTTTACACAGTCATAAGCAGCCAAAAGGGATCTATTCTATTCAATTGCAAATGATCTAGATAAGACTGAGAATAAGATACTGCACGGGACATAGCAGAGTTGGTCAAGTTGAGTGGAGATGAGTTTGCTATTTGGCACAGCTTTTTGCATCAATAAAGCAAGTAAAAGGTGTGAAAGATAAAAAAAAGGGTGAAAGTGTGAAAAGTGAATTGGCCAAATTGAGGTGCATATAAAGTTTTTGCTTTCTTTCAATTCACTAATGGGGCTCATTTGAATCAGGTGAATTGAGTTCTGCTTTTGGAAACTGGGTTAAGAAGGGGTGCACCGGTCCTGGAGGTACTGCAATACCAGGTCAATGCGTGCAGTGGACAGAGCAAGATTTTTTCCATCTCCTTGTTCTAAAAATCCATTTAATATATGGTCCCCAGAGAGGGGACGTATCAGATATTAAACTGATAAGAACAGATTTAATTTTTTTTTTTTCTGTTTATCAGTAGGACTTCAAAATAACAAAGGTGATCGCCTCCCGTTGCCTGGGAACCGTCCAGGCACAAGAGGGCTATGTGTCACCAGAAGGCGCACACACTTCCTCAAGGCCGGCAGACGTGCAATCCCAGGCACCTTCCAGTACCGACCAAGGTAGCGTCCTCCGAAACTACACTTGATCTTAGCCAAAAGGCCGAGAAGCTATAACCCGAATTGGTTACGGCCTTGAGTGGCACCCTGGCCTATACCGGACACATCTTAGGGAGAGGGAGACAAACCCACGCCTACAGAAGACATTTTGTCACCCAAGCCAACCCTTGAAAAGGCTGTTTTGCAGAGCAAAAACAAGAAGAATGGTGCTTTTTGCAGCCGCCGCCCACTGCAATGAATCTGAATAACTCCTCCTTTTGGACACAAGCACCTCCCCTCCCCCTTGCAGTCTTTCCAATTCATGATACAAAAAGACGGACGGACAGGACAGGACAGGACAGGCTGCCTGACTTTCCGTCACTGCCACCCTTTGCCATCCTTGCCCGTAGAAAGCCCTTTCATCATCCCCAAACCCTAATCTTTTCCCTTCCCTTCCCAGATGCGTCTCACTCCCTTTCATTAGGAAGTGAGCGCAGCCTTTTCTCCGTTCTGCACATGCGCGACGTTAAACACAAATGCGCAGGCGTGCGTTCCATTACCCTCACTGCATTCCACTCCCATACAGGAAGTGGGCGCAGCTATTACTACGGTCGCACATAAAAGAACCCACGGCCACCACTGCACATAGCTGACTCCACCACAGGACACCCACTTCTACACCAACGCAGGTAAGACAGGATCGGCACCTCTATGCTCCCGTTACAATCAGGCTCAGTCACCATGTGATAACGCTCTCAACTCTTTAGTTGCAGGCTCCCCTTGCTTCACCTCCACTGGCTGTGCTGCCATTTCCTCTCCCACCTGGAAGGTATACTTTATTCCACTATTTTCCTGTTTCTCTCTTCCCCCTTTTCCCATAACCTACTTTTATCTGCATCTGTGGGGTATCTATATGCTATTTACATCATAGTTTTATTCATTAATATGGAAGGGAAGAGTGCCCATGAGAGTGTTGAACTGCGGAGAGCAAGAGATTAAGCTGCTCCGATTTGCCACCATTGATAAGCTGTTCTCAGTAGATACACATGCTATCCAAACAGCAGCATCCACCATTGCTTCAGCCCACCCATTCAGTGACAGCTCACCAAGTCAGCCAGAGGAGTGGTGTAAGGAATTACACGTAGGCACTGACTCCACACCTTCACATCACAAGAAGGGGGTCTACAGGCTAGTGCAAGAATACGAGCAAGTCTTCAGCAAACATCCGCTAGACTTTTGAAGAATAAAAGGGGTCAAACACTACATCCCCACAAGTGCACACCCACCCATCAAAGAGAGATATAAGCCAAAACTACCTGCACATTACCAGTGTACCAAGGACATGTTGAGCAACATGAAGGAGGCTGGGGTTATCCGTGACAGTTGTAGCCTCTGGGCAGCTCCGTTGGTCCTGTTAAAGAAGAAGGACAGCACCACTCCCCTGTATTGAGGAATAGCTAGCTGCATTGAGAACTGCAAATTATTTTTCTACCCTTGATCTCACTAGTCGCTATTGGCAAGTGTCCGTTGCTGAGGCAGACCGGGAGAAGACCGCCTTTGCCACCCCGATGGGTCTCTGCGAGTTCAAAAGCATGCCCTTCGAGCTGTGCAATTTGCCAGGAACCTTCCAGAGGCTGATGGAATGCTGCTTGGGACACCGAAACTTTGAAACGGTACTGCTATACCTTTATGATGTTATTGTTTATTCTAAAGCAAACAAGATTTTAGGGTGTATAAAAAGGGAGATTAGATCCGGTGATCCCAACGTATTGTTACCCCTCTATAAATCACTTGTAAGGCCACATCTGGAATATGGGGTAAAGTCCTGAGCAGGTTGATAAACATTGGTTTGAGCATGGTAGGGTGTAGTGCGCATCTTCCTGCATCGGTAAAAGCTGCAGAAGTCCTTGAAGATTTCCGCTTCAAAGGCTGTGCCTTGATCTGTGAGGACTCTCTCTGAGTAGCCATGAGGTCTGCATAAGTGTGCTTGGAAGACCTTCGCTGCAGTATGGGCCATTAGATCTTTGACTTGTACCACAACCATAAATCTCGAGTAGTTGTCTACCATCGTAAGTGCATACGTGAGCTCGCCTCGATATTCTGCAACAAAACTCCCTTTTTCGATTTCAGTTTCAGCAAACACTCCTCTTCCTGTAGAAAATATTTATCATTACCTAAGACAGTCATTCTAATGCATGACAATATTAAGGCAATTTAGTTAAAACTTGTTTTAACTCACCTTTAAGGGGATTGATGTATTTCATGGTCAATCCAGGTTTGTCAGTGATGGCACTAACATAATGTATGGCGTCTTTTTCGGGCGTTATCCTTTGCCTTTTCATTGTGAAAATCCAGTTGCCTATATCAAAGCAAATTCTACTACTTGTAAAGTATTCAAACGCACAAAAATCTGTTATAGATATACAGATTTTCAGAAAAGCTCAAGAGAGTCAGAAATAAAAAATACTTTTTCTTTATTTAGATATTTTCACTATTAAAATTGCATATATACAAAACTCCACTGTACAGTACCCATGGACTGGTCAAAACAGGTCAGAAAAATCATAAGCCCGCATTAACAAATGGATTAAGAATTCATAATGCCCTATACTTGAAATAAACATATATAAGGCTCTAATGAAAATTCAAACTTCTTTTTTCCAAATGCAGGGTTATTCAGTAAACAGTAGACATAGTTACATCATGTGGTAAGTGATACTAAAGTGCACATACCATTATAACATTATCCTATACTACTCTGGGATTCACAATCTATTTAATACACTCCCAAGTTATTGTGGATAGGAACCGGGTTGTAATACTATTGGGGTTGCACCATAATATGCCACCCAGCTTTCAATGAGAGCAGTAAACCCACTGAACCACCACAGAGATAACTAATGTCCGTTACCTGTTAGGGAGACCTGAATTCCACGTCCTGCGACCCCAACACGTGTTGGGGTCGCAGGACGTGGAATTCAGGTCTCCCTAACAGGTAACGGACATTAGTTATCTCTGTGGTGGTTCAGTGGGTTTACTGCTCTCATTGAAAGCTGGGTGGCATATTATGGTGCAACCCCAATAGTATTACAACCCGGTTCCTATCCACAATAACTTGGGAGTGTATTAAATAGATTGTGAATCCCAGAGTAGTATAGGATAATGTTATAATGGTATGTGCACTTTAGTATCACTTACCACATGATGTAACTATGTCTACTGTTTACTGAATAACCCTGCATTTGGAAAAAAGAAGTTTGAATTTTCATTAGAGCCTTATATATGTTTATTTCAAGTATAGGGCATTATGAATTCTTAATCCATTTGTTAATGCGGGCTTATGATTTTTCTGACCTGTTTTGACCAGTCCATAGGTACTATACAGTGGAGTTTTGTATATATGTAATTTTAATAGTGAAAATATCTAAATAAAGAAAAAGTATTTTTTATTTCTGACTCTCTTGAGCTTTTCTGAAAATCTGTATATCTATAACAGATTTTTGTGCGTTTGAATTTGTAATTGAAGCTTTACCACAGTGGTGGTGGGAGTATGTTACAAGAGGCAAAATTGTGAGTTACTTGTAAAGTATGCAGAAAATGAAATGTAGAACATATAACATCAACTGCTTAGGAACGCATCATAGGTTAGTACTTAAAAGGATATTGTCATGTTCTAGTCATAATGCAAGCTGGACATTTTTCATGTTACCCTGTAATCGCCGGCCTGTTCTAATGCTCACAAGCCAAGATATAGGCTCAGCTGCTAAGGCTTCCCTCTGCCTTCTGAATGAAACTTGAATATGTCTGGGTCACTGTGTATATAGCAGGTGCTCAGAAAAAATAAGAGTCAATTCAATAGAAATAGCTCTGGCACACTATAGTGATCAATAACGTAAGAAAAGAACTCTTGGAATGCTGAAAATTCTTTATTTGTGCAAAAGGATAATTCATCCAACGTTTCGACCTTGTTTTTAGGTCTTTATCAAGGATAAAGTTATCTAAGATCATAAAGGGTTACAAAACCATATAAACACGTAATTAGTACATAGTACAACATAACAGTACAATATATTGCTACTTGAGAGTACAATGGGTCAAATGACCATGATGCACATACAAAAAATTTTTCCAAAGCCATAGTGAAAACATTTGTACTGAGGAAAGAAAATTTCCACATGACCTATCTGGAGAAACATTCTGGATCAAACAACCAAAAATAGTCAAGCAGGTAAATACACACCTATATGGATAACAGGATGATATGTGTTCAATTGTATAGCGTCATTGCCATTAAGGTACAAATGGAAAACTTGCAATCCTATATAGTGAAGGAAATGAACACATATCATATCAAAGAACACAGGAACATGGGTGTGAGAAAAACCTCAATGTTTATACTTTGTTCTTTATAATGGTGTGAACATGTATATGTCTCAGTACCTTATGCACTTGAGAATTCTAGTGAGTAGATCATGAAAGCCTATTTCAGAACTGGAATCGGTAAATAATTGTAGGTGGAATCTAAATGAAAAGATGGTACAAGTGTTATCATGACACGTGGGCTATAACACAATGGACCGTGTGACAAAGAAGAAAGGAGAGAAAGAAGAGGAAGAAAATGCAACTACCTGTAACATTACGTGATAGTCACTGGTAAGTATCACTTGACAATTCAAGTGAAAAAGGATTCCTTTATTAAAGGGTTCTCAGTCGCCTCAGGATCATGAAATACTAGGGTAAATGATATGAGAATGGGTAAGAAGCACCACTAAAGGAAATATGAGATGCAGGACATATATCTATAAACCCCTGAACTACATGATAGAAATAAAAAGAAGAAAAAAGAAAAAAAAGAAGAAAGAAGAAGAACACATAGAATGCGGAAAGAGAATGGGTACAACTACCTGAGTTACTGCAGGGAGGCCCCTGGTTGGTATTGTGAGGGTTAGTGGAATTCATAGTATCATAGTATCATAGTTTTTAAGGTTGAAGGGAGACTCTAAGTCCATCTAGTTCAACCCGTAGCCTAACATGTTGATCCAGAGGAAGGCAAAAAAAAACCCAATGTGGCAAACAGGTTCCAATGGGGAAAAATTTCCTTCCTGACTCCACATCCGGCAATCAGACTAGTTCCCTGGATCAATACCCTGTCATAAAATCTAATATACATAACTGGTAATATTAAATTTTTCAAGAAAGGCATCCAGGCTCTGCTTAAATGTTAGTAGTGAATCACTCATTATAACATCATGCGGCAGAGAGTTCCATAGTCTCACTGCTCGTACAGTAAAGAATCCTCGTCTGTGATTATGATTAAACCTTCTTTCCTCAAGACGTAGCGGATTCCCCCGTGTTCCAGTCGCAGGCCTAGGTGTAAAAAGATCTTTGGAAAGGTCTCTGTACTGTCCCCTCATATATTTATACATTGTGATTAGATCCCCCCTAAGCCTTCGTTTTTCCAAACTAAATAACCTCAAGTTTAATAACCTATCTTGGTATTGCAGCCCACCCATTCCTCTAATAATCTTGGTCGCTCTTCTCTGCACCCTCTCCAGTTCAGCTATGTCCTTCTTATATATCGGTGACCAGAATTGTACACAGTATTCTAAGTGCGGTCGCACTAGTGACTTGTACAGAGGTAGAACTATATTTTTTTTCATGAACACTTATACCTCTTTTAATACATCCCATTATTTTATTAGCCCTGGCAGCAGCTGCCTGACACTGTCCACTAAAGTGAAGTTTACCATCCACCCATACACCCAAGTCTTTTTCTGTGTCTGTTTTACCCAGTGTTCTACAATTAAGTACATAATCATAAATGTTATTTCCTCTACCCAAGTGCATGACCTTACATTTATCTACTGAAGGGTTCTCAGTTGCCTCAGGTTCGTGAAAAATGCTATAGACAAATAATGCCCGGAGAAAAGGGGTTCATATACAGCGAATAATGGTAATACAAGGTACATGTGTCACATGTAATAGTATATATATATATATTGTACTAAGCTCTACACCAGAAATAGAAAGTAGTCCCTCTGCCTTCTGTCTAGGTGCCCTGAGTTATGTCCTGTAAACTGTCACAGGGACCCAGACACACATGTGTAGTAGGGGAATATCCCTGCTGAGATGCCAGTGCTAGAGCACTCGTTTGCTGTGGAGTTGAACGCTATGTGAGCAGTTCTTACCTTCAATGAGCAGAAGTCTCTTTTTTCAGATTTCAATATCTCTGTGGGTATCTGGCAGAAATATGGAATACTCTTTACTGCTAAGACCCTGTACACCACTCCCACTAAAGGGGGCTTTACACGCTGCGACATCGCTAATGCGGAGTCGTTGGGGTCACGGAATTTGTGACGCACATCCGGCCGCATTAGCGATGTTGCTGCGTGTGACACCGATGAGCGATTTTGCATCGCTGCAAAAACGTGCAAAATCGCTCATCGGTGACATGGGTCTCCATTCTCGATTATCGTTACTGCAGCAGTAACGATGTAGTTCGTCGCTCCTGCGGCAGCACACATCGCTCCGTGTGACACCGCAGAAACGAGGAACCTCTCCTTACCTGCCTCCCAGCCACTATGAGGAAGGAAGGAGGTGGGCGGGATGTTCCGGCCACTCATCTCCGCCCCTCCGCTGCTATTGGGCGGTCGCTCAGTGACGTCGCTGTGACGCCGCACGGACCGCCCCCTTAGAAAGGAGGCGGTTCGCCGGTCACAGCGACGTCGCCGGGCAGGTAAGTATGTGTGACGGGTCTGGTCGGTGTTGTGCAGCATGGGCAGCGATTTGCCCGTGTCGCGCAACAGATGGGGGCGGGTATCCACACTAGCGATATCGGGACCGATATCGCAGTGTGTAAAGTAGCCTTTAATAAACTGTGTAAAGGATTTTAAGTAAAAATCCACAATAAACCAGCGCTAGATGGGTTTTTATAATTTTATTAATAGACCACAAATAAAAAATTTTTTGCTATCCTTGTTTCAAGACAGAGTATTTGATAATATACAATACACTGATTATTACTAAAACCAAGGACCACATAAAACAAGGACCACATAAAATAAAAAATGAAAGTAATGAGAATAAAATTCTTTTGTATAACCAATTAACTTCGAGGTGATACAATATTCACATTGATTTAGTTTTACCAGTCTAATGTAATGCCCCGGCCGGTGGCATATATTTTGTTTGGTTAATAATTTAGACTTATACAATGAAAGATGTACTATACCACCCCTGGCTAACTTACAAGTTTTAAGTTGTACAATATAAGTTTGCGACGTTATATTCGCCCCCAGGGCCTGGGGGAATAAACCTCACAACAACTTGACCGCAAAAAACACCCCGGATTTCTCCGTTGATTAGGCTGGAACCGCTATGTACAGGATTGACCTGTTAGACTTCCAGAGCGGACGTTTTGAGGCCAGTGGCCGCGACTAGTGCTGGCTCTGGGGGAGATGTATGGTTACCGACATCCCTCTTTACAGAGCCTTTATAACACTTCACAAGGCCACAAACCAGCCGGTCCCGTATTCTCCCAAATGTACTTTCGAAATCAAGCAGTACGAAGCCACTGAAAGCACCAAGATGTTGGCTGCGGACAACAATAAGATCAGCGGTAACTACTCAGCCTCTCCAGCGGGCAGTCCAGACAGTATCCAGTGTCAGCTGACTGATTCCACACAGGAGGAAGTTGCTTGGCAGGTTAGCACCACACAAGGCTCCGATCCGCTTCCAAACGAGCAATGCAGAACCGCTGGAGGTACCAATGTATCCTGGTTGCAGACAAAGGAAATGTCAGCGGTAACCTCTCAACCTCTCCAGCAGGCAATCCGTACCGTGTCCAGTGGAAGCCGGTTGATTCCACACGAGGGAGAGATTACTTGGCAGGTTATCACCGCACAGGTGAGGTAGGCAAAAACAGAGTCCTGATCCGACGCGCGTTTCGGGGGCGTGTAACGGCCCCCTTCCTCAAGGATAACTCAGCTGTTGCCTAGAGCACTATTTATGCATATATTTAATTGGTTATAATTTGCATAAAATTAAACAATGTTTAAATTCAACCAACATTCAATGACCACTACATATATCAATTTGTGAAAGACCGTTCATAATAGCCATATAATATAATTATGTGCAAAGGTTTTTCTAAAGGTTTTTCTAAAAAGACCTATATATAGCCTTGCTTGTATCATCATATACTGGGAAGACAATGTGTATATATGCATATGCTTTTTTTCAACAATAAATTTAACAAAAGGACATCATAAAGGTGTAATATAAATTTGCTATAATATGAAAAGCCCCTTATATCTACATCAACCTTGGGCAAGTGAAGCACCAATTTTAATATATATTATGCATATATACACATATATCTCCATGACAATCGCTTTTTTTTTTTTTTTTTCCTTCTCTCCGTATTATTATCAGTACCTATTACTCCTCTACCTATAAAAATATAAATTAATTAAAAGCAGACAGTTCTATATCATTATTGAGTCCATATGGTTTCAAGGTGTTCAATTCAAAAATCCATTGGCTTTCTGCTCGTGACATTTTTTTAATGAAATCGCCACCTCTCCAATCCTTAGTTATTTTTTGTACGCCCCATACTTGGGATCCTTTAAAGGACCCTCCATGTTTTAACACATAATGTCTGGATAGGGGGTGCTTAGTACATTTATTTTTAACACTTCTAATGTGCTCACCCACCCTTTTCCATAGGGGTCTAATAGTTCTCTCAATGTATTTTTTCTGACAGGGACATTGAATGCAATATACTACTCCCTTTGATTGACATGTAATAAATTCTCTAATCATGACTTCTGACTGCCCCTGTAAGAAGGATTTCCGTGAAATATTTTTTGTATTCTTACATACTATACAGCTTTTGCATGGAAAAAAACCTTTCAGGCCAAATAATCCTCCCTTATTAGGTGCTGTAAGATTACGTATGGTGGGTGCCACTAAATTGCCAATATTGTTTGCCTTCCTATATATGAATATAACGTCGCAAACTTATATTGTACAACTTAAAACTTGTAAGTTAGCCAGGGGTGGTATAGTACATCTTTCATTGTATAAGTCTAAATTATTAACCAAACAAAATATATGCCACCGGCCGGGGCATTACATTAGACTGGTAAAACTAAATCAATGTGAATATTGTATCACCTCGAAGTTAATTGGTTATACAAAAGAATTTTATTCTCATTACTTTCATTTTTTATTTTATGTGGTCCTTGTTTTATGTGGTCCTTGGTTTTAGTAATAATCAGTGTATTGTATATTATCAAATACTCTGTCTTGAAACAAGGATAGCAAAAATTTTTTTATTTGTGGTCTATTAATAAAATTATAAAAACCCATCTAGCGCTGGTTTATTGTGGATTTTTACTTAAAATCCTTAACACAGTTTATTAAAGGCTACTTTACACACTGCGATATCGGTCCCGATATCGCTAGTGTGGATACCCGCCCCCATCTGTTGCGCGACACGGGCAAATCGCTGCCCATGCTGCACAACACCGACCAGACCCGTCACACATACTTACCTGCCCGGCGACGTCGCTGTGACCGGCGAACCGCCTCCTTTCTAAGGGGGCGGTCCGTGCGGCGTCACAGCGACGTCACTGAGCGACCGCCCAATAGCAGCGGAGGGGCGGAGATGAGTGGCCGGAACATCCCGCCCACCTCCTTCCTTCCTCATAGCGGCTGGGAGGCAGGTAAGGAGAGGTTCCTCGTTTCTGCGGTGTCACACGGAGCGATGTGTGCTGCCGCAGGAGCGACGAACTACATCGTTACTGCTGCAGTAACGATAATCGAGAATGGAGACCCATGTCACCGATGAGCGATTTTGCACGTTTTTGCAGCGATGCAAAATCGCTCATCAGTGTCACACGCAGCAACATCGCTAATGCGGCCGGATGTGCGTCACAAATTCCGTGACCCCAACGACTCCGCATTAGCGATGTCGCAGCGTGTAAAGCCCCCTTTAGTGGGAGTGGTGTACAGGGTCTTAGCAGTAAAGAGTATTCCATATTTCTGCCAGATACCCACAGAGATATTGAAATCTGAAAAAAGAGACTTCTGCTCATTGAAGGTAAGAACTGCTCACATAGCGTTCAACTCCACAGCAAACGAGTGCTCTAGCACTGGCATCTCAGCAGGGATATTCCCCTACTACACATGTGTGTCTGGGTCCCTGTGACAGTTTACAGGACATAACTCAGGGCACCTAGACAGAAGGCAGAGGGACTACTTTCTATTTCTGGTGTAGAGCTTAGTACAATATATATATATATACTATTACATGTGACACATGTACCTTGTATTACCATTATTCGCTGTATATGAACCCCTTTTCTCCGGGCATTATTTGTCTATAGCATTTTTCACGAACCTGAGGCAACTGAGAACCCTTCAGTGAAGGAATTCCACTAACCCTCACAATACCAACCAGGGGCCTCCCTGCAGTAACTCAGGTAGTTGTACCCATTCTCTTTCCGCATTCTATGTGTTCTTCTTCTTTCTTCTTTTTTTTCTTTTTTCTTCTTTTTATTTCTATCATGTAGTTCAGGGGTTTATAGATATATGTCCTGCATCTCATATTTCCTTTAGTGGTGCTTCTTACCCATTCTCATATCATTTACCCTAGTATTTCATGATCCTGAGGCGACTGAGAACCCTTTAATAAAGGAATCCTTTTTCATTTGAATTGTCAAGTGATACTTACCAGTGACTATCACGTAATGTTACAGGTAGTTGCATTTTCTTCCTCTTCTTTCTCTCCTTTCTTCTTTGTCACACGGTCCATTGTGTTATAGCCCACGTGTCATGATAACACTTGTACCATCTTTTCATTTAGATTCCACCTACAATTATTTACCGATTCCAGTTCTGAAATAGGCTTTCATGATCTACTCACTAGAATTCTCACGTGCATAAGGTACTGAGACATATACATGTTCACACCATTATAAAGAACAAAGTATAAACATTGAGGTTTTTCTCACACCCATGTTCCTGTGTTCTTTGATATGATATGTGTTCATTTCCTTCACTATATAGGATTGCAAGTTTTCCATTTGTACCTTAATGGCAATGACGCTATACAATTGAACACATATCATCCTGTTATCCATATAGGTGTGTATTTACCTGCTTGACTATTTTTGGTTGTTTGATCCAGAATGTTTCTCCAGATAGGTCATGTGGAAATTTTCTTTCCTCAGTACAAATGTTTTCACTATGGCTTTGGAAAAATTTTTTGTATGTGCATCATGGTCATTTGACCCATTGTACTCTCAAGTAGCAATATATTGTACTGTTATGTTGTACTATGTACTAATTACGTGTTTATATGGTTTTGTAACCCTTTATGATCTTAGATAACTTTATCCTTGATAAAGACCTAAAAACAAGGTCGAAACGTTGGATGAATTATCCTTTTGCACAAATAAAGAATTTTCAGCATTCCAAGAGTTCTTTTCTTACGTTATTGATCACTATAGTGTGCCAGAGCTATTTCTATTGAATTGACTCTTATTTTTTCTGAGCACCTGCTATATACACAGTGACCCAGACATATTCAAGTTTCATTCAGAAGGCAGAGGGAAGCCTTAGCAGCTGAGCCTATATCTTGGCTTGTGAGCATTAGAACAGGCCGGCGATTACAGGGTAACATGAAAAATGTCCAGCTTGCATTATGACTAGAACATGACAATATCCTTTTAAGTACTAACCTATGATGCGTTCCTAAGCAGTTGATGTTATATGTTCTACATTTCATTTTCTGCATACTTTACAAGTAGTAGAATTTGCTTTGATATAGGCAACTGGATTTTCACAATGAAAAGGCAAAGGATAACGCCCGAAAAAGACGCCATACATTATGTCAGTGCCATCACTGACAAACCTGGATTGACCATGAAATACATCAATCCCCTTAAAGGTGAGTTAAAACAAGTTTTAACTAAATTGCCTTAATATTGTCATGCATTAGAATGACTGTCTTAGGTAATGATAAATATTTTCTACAGGAAGAGGAGTGTTTGCTGAAACTGAAATCGAAAAAGGGAGTTTTGTTGCAGAATATCGAGGCTAGCTCACTTATGCACTTACGATGGTAGACAACTACTCGAGATTTATGGTTGTGGTACAAGTCAAAGATCTAATGGCCCATACTGCAGCGAAGGTCTTCCAAGCACACTTATGCAGACCTCATGGCTACTCAGAGAGAGTCCTCACAGATCAAGGCACAGCCTTTGAAGCGGAAATCTTCAAGGACTTCTGCAGCTTTTACCGATGCAGGAAGATGCGCACTACACCCTACCATGCTCAAACCAATGGTTATCAACCTGCTCAGGACTTTACCCCATATTCCAGATGTGGCCTTACAAGTGATTTATAGAGGGGTAACAATACGTTGGGATCACCGGATCTAATCTCCCTTTTTATACACCCTAAAATCTTGTTTGCTTTAGAATAAACAATAACATCATAAAGGTATAGCAGTACCGTTTCAAAGTTTCGGTGTCCCAAGCAGCATTCCATCAGCCTCTGGAAGGTTCCTGGCAAATTGCACAGCTCGAAGGGCATGCTTTTGAACTCGCAGAGACCCATCGGGGTGGCAAAGGCGGTCTTCTCCCGGTCTGCCTCAGCAACGGACACTTGCCAATAGCGACTAGTGAGATCAAGGGTAGAAAAATAATTTGCAGTTCTCAATGCAGCTAGCTATTCCTCAATACAGGGGAGTGGTGCTGTCCTTCTTCTTTAACAGGACCAACGGAGCTGCCCAGAGGCTACAACTGTCACGGATAACCCCAGCCTCCTTCATGTTGCTCAACATGTCCTTGGTACACTGGTAATGTGCAGGTAGTTTTGGCTTATATCTCTCTTTGATGGGTGGGTGTGCACTTGTGGGGATGTAGTGTTTGACCCCTTTTATTCTTCAAAAGTCTAGCGGATGTTTGCTGAAGACTTGCTCGTATTCTTGCACTAGCCTGTAGACCCCCTTCTTGTGATGTGAAGGTGTGGAGTCAGTGCCTACGTGTAATTCCTTACACCACTCCTCTGGCTGACTTGGTGAGCTGTCACTGAATGGGTGGGCTGAAGCAATGGTGGATGCTGCTGTTTGGATAGCATGTGTATCTACTGAGAACAGCTTATCAATGGTGGCAAATCGGAGCAGCTTAATCTCTTGCTCTCCGCAGTTCAACACTCTCATGGGCACTCTTCCCTTCCATATTAATGAATAAAACTATGATGTAAATAGCATATAGATACCCCACAGATGCAGATAAAAGTAGGTTATGGGAAAAGGGGGAAGAGAGAAACAGGAAAATAGTGGAATAAAGTATACCTTCCAGGTGGAAGAGGAAATGGCAGCACAGCCAGTGGAGGTGAAGCAAGGGGAGCCTGCAACTAAAGAGTTGAGAGCGTTATCACATGGTGACTGAGCCTGATTGTAACGGGAGCATAGAGGTGCCGATCCTGTCTTACCTGCGTTGGTGTAGAAGTGGGTGTCCTGTGGTGGAGTCAGCTATGTGCAGTGGTGGCCGTGGGTTCTTTTATGTGCGACCGTAGTAATAACTGCGCCCACTTCCTGTATGGGAGTGGAATGCAGTGAGGGTAATGGAACGCACGCCTGCGCATTTGTGTTTAACGTCGCGCATGTGCAGAACGGAGAAAAGGCTGCGCTCACTTCCTAATGAAAGGGAGTGAGACGCATCTGGGAAGGGAAGGGAAAAGATTAGGGTTTGGGGATGATGAAAGGGCTTTCTACGGGCAAGGATGGCAAAGGGTGGCAGTGACGGAAAGTCAGGCAGCCTGTCCTGTCCTGTCCTGTCCGTCCGTCTTTTTGTATCATGAATTGGAAAGACTGCAAGGGGGAGGGGAGGTGCTTGTGTCCAAAAGGAGGAGTTATTCAGATTCATTGCAGTGGGCGGCGGCTGCAAAAAGCACCATTCTTCTTGTTTTTGCTCTGCAAAACAGCCTTTTCAAGGGTTGGCTTGGGTGACAAAATGTCTTCTGTAGGCGTGGGTTTGTCTCCCTCTCCCTAAGATGTGTCCGGTATAGGCCAGGGTGCCACTCAAGGCCGTAACCAATTCGGGTTATAGCTTCTCGGCCTTTTGGCTAAGATCAAGTGTAGTTTCGGAGGACGCTACCTTGGTCGGTACTGGAAGGTGCCTGGGATTGCACGTCTGCCGGCCTTGAGGAAGTGTGTGCGCCTTCTGGTGACACATAGCCCTCTTGTGCCTGGACGGTTCCCAGGCAACGGGAGGCGATTACCTTTGTTATTTTGAAGTCCTACTGATAAACAGAAAAAAAAAAAATTAAATCTGTTCTTATCAGTTTAATATCTGATACGTCCCCTCTCTGGGGACCATATATTAAATGGATTTTTAGAACAAGGAGATGGAAAAAATCTTGCTCTGTCCACTCCACGCATTGACCTGGTATTGCAGTACCTCCAGGACCGGTGCACCCCTTCTTAACCCAGTTTCCAAAAGCAGAACTCAATTCACCTGATTCAAATGAGCCCCATTAGTGAATTGAAAGAAAGCAAAAACTTTATATGCACCTCAATTTGGCCAATTCACTTTACACACTTTCACCCTTTTTTTTATCTTTCACACCTTTTACTTGCTTTATTGATGCAAAAAGCTGTGCCAAATAGCAAACTCATCTCCACTCAACTTGACCAACTCTGCTATGTCCCGTGCAGTATCTTATTCTCAGTCTTATCTAGATCATTTGCAATTGAATAGAATAGATCCCTTTTGGCTGCTTATGACTGTGTAAAATATGTAGTTTTACTGGGCTGGGATGAGAGAATCCATTGAAGCATGGTGTAGGGATTGTGGTTCCTGTGTGCTAAGAAGAGAGGCTGGCACCAGCCAGAAAGCCCCATTGCAGCCAATAATCACTTAATAACTTTTTCAACTTGTCATCATATGGGAGGCCTTCCATTCCTTGTAGTAGTCTAGTTGCCCACCTTTGAACTGACTCTAACTTCTGAATGTCCTTTTTAAAATGTGGAGCCCAAAACTGGTTCCCATATTCCAGATGTAGCCTTACAAGTGATTTATAGAGGTGTAACAATACGTTGGGATCACGGGATCTAATCTCCCTTTTTATACACCCTAAAATCTTGTCCCAAGCAGCATTCCATCAGCCTCTGGAAGGTTCCTGGTGCATTGCACAGCTCGAAGGGCATGCTTTTGAACTCGCAGAGACCCATAGGGGTGGCGAAGGCGGTCTTCTCCCGGTCTGCCTCAGCAACGGACACTTGCCAATAGTGACTAGTGAGATCAAGGGTAGAAAAATAATTTGCAGTTCTCAATGCAGCTAGCGATTCCTCAATACGGGGAGTGGTGCCGTCCTTCTTTTTTAACAGGATCAACAGAGCTGCCCAAAGGCTACAACTGTCACGGATAACCCCAGCCGCCTTCATGTTGCTCAACATGTCCTTGGTACACTGGCAATGTGAAGGTGGTATTGGCTTATAGCTCTCTTTGATGGGTGGGTATGCACCTGTGGGGATGTGGTGTTGGACCCCTTTTATTCCCCCAAAATCTAGCGGGCTTCCCACCGGTAACCCGCTCCCCAGCTTGGATGGATGCTGAGGGAGCCCCTTTTGCCCGCAGGCTCTGGCCCTGGGAACTGTAGCCTTGGCGGTGACTGTGCTTCCCTCTACGGTGTGAGCTGTTGCCTTCAATCGGGTCTTGACTGCTGGGAAACCCTGGAGGTTCCTGTCGCTAACGGATTTGACCGGTTTTACGGCGACTCCTAGCCTGGTCGGGGTCCGTAGGCCCTGCCGGATGGTGCTGGCTTCTCTTCACTCCCCGATCTGGTACCGGCGGGCCACCGCCCATCCCCGGTCCGTACGGTTCACTCCAATCAGCCTCTCCTGCAGAAGGTCACCACCGTCTGCCAACCTTGCTGAGTGCCCGGGCCACACACCCGGACACGGTCAGCCTCCTCTCCTCTTCACTTCTCTAACTCCAAAACTGATCTCTAATCTGACTCCTTTTCCCGCCTCCAGGACTGTGAACTCCTCGGTGGGTGGGATCAACCGCCTGGCCCACCCCCTGGTGTGGACATCAGCCCCTGGAGGAAGGCAACTAGGATTTGTGTTTAGCTTCGGTGTGCCTAGCCGGAGTGTAGAGTGTGTTGGTGTAGTACCTGTGACGACCTGGCTTGTCCAGGGCGCCACATTCCCCTATAGTAAAATGCAGACCGTCCGCGGGCTGCCCGTCCATCACCGGTTTTATTTTCACAACTGAAAAAGAATAAAACGGTAAAACATGTAAAAGCATCATAAACATTTTACAACGGTACAGCTTCCGCTCTTCTCCCACCCAAACAACCTGGCCCTGATGCTGCCCCTAAGAAGCGGGCAGCACCCCTTGACCCCAGTCCAGCACCAAGTTGCCCGAGCGGGTTCTGTGTCTTTCAGGGGGCCCACGTCCAAGGGGACCCCTGAACCCCCGGAGGATCGCCACCGGTTACGGTAGTGGCGGGCCTAGGCCATCCCTTTCCTCCAGGCCCATCCTCCCAAATCAGCCTCTCCGGAGGCGGTAACGGTGTCAAGCCAACAAACATTTTTATTTACATTGCACTAAGTTTGTGGTTGCCCTGCAAGTTCTCGGGCTTGTCCGTAAGCAGTTCCTTACGCAATGGTTGCACAGTCCCTACGGGGACAACAGTTGCCGGCAACGGCCGGTTTAATCACGGTTCAATCAGGTAAACTTCTTTGGTTGATCATCTTTACTTATCATTTAAAACTTTCAAACTGGTACACTCAACACATAAAGCCCCCCCCTTTTAAAGAGTAGTTTCCCTGTACCTAAGTGGGGGTCTACCTAGGTTGGGGCGAGTGGACCTTCGGGGTCCGGTGTCAGTGGTGACAGGCAGTGGGGCAGAGGGAACAGTCAGTTCCTCCTCCCTGCTATCATGTGGGGCAGGCGGAGGCGTAGGGGAGCTGGGTACAGGTACATCCCTGGGCACTGGCTCGCGGTTAACCGTTTCCATCATTTCTTCATCCACGGGTTGTGGGAACAGTATCACTGGAAGGATCACCGCACCGTTCTGTGTAGGCCAGTCTGCTGGAAAATCACCCATCATGGTGTGGATTACCTCTTTTTCCTTCTCCACTGGACTGGGAACTGGAGCCTCATCCGCTACTCTCAATGCTGGTGGGCACTTCTTCAGGTGGTCTCGGGAAACCGTGGCCAAAGTCCCCCCCTGGTCACGGCTGATCTGGTAGGCCTTCCCATTCTCCCATCCTGTGGGCTGGACTAGATACGGGGTTTTTTCCCATTGATCATCCAGCTTGTGGGCCCTTCTTTTCCGCTTCAGCACTACATCCCCAGGTTGGAAGGAACCGGCAGGCGCCTTCTTGTTGAAGCACTGCTCCTGTTGTCCCCGACTCCGGCACAAGTTCTTTTCAACATACTCCTGGACCTGTCGGTACTGTGTCCTCCGCCGAGTGTCCCATTCAGCTGTCGACAGGAGTGCTTCTGAAGCTTCCAAGCCCATTTCCAGATCCACTGGTAGCCGGCCGGGACGAGCTCTCATCAGGTATGCTGGAGTGCATTTCGTAGAGCTGGAAGGGATGTTGTTGTACATATCGACCAGGTCAGGTAGCTTCTCCAGCCACAGGTTCCGCTCTTCCAGTGGTAACGTCTTGAGGAGGCCCAGGACCAAGTGGTTCATCTTTTCACAAATGCCATTGGTTTGGGCGTGGTAAGGCGTGGTCCGGATTTTCTTGCAGCCGTACAACTGGCAGAATTCCTGGAATACCTCTGCTTCAAAGGCCGGACCCTGGTCGGTAAGCACCCTCTCCGGGTACCAATGCGGTCAACAGAAATAAGCCTGGAAAGCCTTAGCAGCGGTGCGGCCGGTTAAGTCCTTAACTGGGACAACCACCAGGAACCTCGAGTAGTGGTCTACGATGGTCAGAGCGTAGGTGTACCCACTTCGGCTGGGGGTGAGCTTTACATGGTCAAGGGAAACCAGCTCCAGCGGTTGGTGTGTAATGATCGGGTGTAGGGGTGCCTTCTGGCTGGCCTCGTCCTTCCTTCTCAATGCGCAATGGCCACATTCTCGGCACCAGGCCTCCACAGATTCCCGCATTCCACTCCAATAGAACCGCTCTCTTAACAACATCTCTAGCTTCTTCCACCCGAAGTGCACTGCACCATCATGGTATGCTTGCAGGACGGTGGGCACGTTAGCCTGGGGAATCACCAGCTGGCGGATCTTCTCGTGAGTCTTTGGATTAATCAGCTCGCGATACAACTTCTCCTGGTGTAGGTATAGCCGGGTCCGTTCTTGCCACAGACGTTGGGCTTCGGCAGGGGAAGCAGGGTCTATCCCAGCAGAACCCTGTTCCACTAGAGTCTTGACCAGGCGGACAGCAGGTGCCTGGTCCTGAGCTTCCTGCCAGTCCTGTCGGGGCAGCGGATCCAGGTTCACCCGTTGTTGGTAGACGTGCACCTTCTCAGTGAATGGCCGGTGAAATGCAGGCAACTCGATCTCTTCGAGGTCATCATCCTCTGGCCCCTCTTCCGACAGGTGGGGCATCCGGGAGAGTGCATTGGCATTGACGTTGGTACGGCCGGCCCGGTACTTGATGGTGAAATCGTAGTTGGCTAACCTGGTCACCCACCGCTGCTCCAACGCGCCCAGCTTGGCCGTATCTAGATGGGTCAGCAGGTTATTGTCTGTGTACGCGGTGAACTTGGCTGCTGTCAGGTAATGGCGGAACCGCTCGGTGATAGCCCACACCAGTGCCAAGAGCTCAAGCTTGAAGGAGATGTAGTTCTCAGGGTTCCTCTCAGTCGGTCGGAGTTTTCGGCTAGCATAAGCTATTACCTTTTCCCTTCTGTCTTGGACCTGGGATAGAACAGCCCCCAAGCCCACATTGCTGGCGTCGGTGTAGAGGATGAATGGGCGGCTGTAGTCAGGGTACGCTAGGATTTCCTCTCCGGTCAGGGCTGTTCTCAGCTGGCGGAAGGATTCCTCATGCTTTTCTTCCCACACCAATGGGGCTACTAGGGATCTACCACCCTTGGTCTGTCCTACGAGGAGGTCTTACATGGGGGCAGCCATCTTTGTGTACCCCTTAATGAAGCGACGGTAATATCCCACCAGGCCCAGAAACTGCCTCACTTCCCTCACTGTGGTCGGTCTCGGCCAGTCATCATAGTATCAGAGTTTTAAGGTTGAAGGGAGACTCTAAGTCCATCTAGTTCAACCCGTAGCCTAACATGTTGATCCAGAGGAAGGCAAAAAACCCCAATGTGGCAAACAAGTTCCAATGGGGAAAAAATTTCCTTCCTGACTCCACATCCAGCAATCAGACTAGTTCCCTGGATCAATACCCTGTCATAAAATCTAATATACATAACTGGTTATATTAAATTTTTCAAGAAAGGCATCCAGGCTCTGCTTAAATGTTAGTAGTGAATCACTCATTACAACATCATGCGGCAGAGAATTCCATAGTCTCACTGCTCGTACAGTAAAGAATCCTCGTCTGTGATTATGATTAAACCTTCTTTCCTCAAGACGTAGCGGATGCCCCCGTGTTCCAGTCGCAGGCCTAGGTGTAAATAGATCTTTGGAAAGGTCTCTGTACTGTCCCCTCATATATTTATACATTGTGATTAGATCTCCCCTAAGCCTTCGTTTTTCCAGACTAAATAACCCCAAGTTTAATAACCTGTCTTCGTATTGCATCCCCCCCATTCCTCTAATAATCTTGGTCGCTCTTCTTTGCACCCTCTCCAGTTCAGCTATGTCCTTCTTATATATCGGTGACCAGAATTGTACACAGTATTCTACGTGCGGTCGCACTAGTGACTTGTACAGAGGTAGAACTATATTTTTTTCATGAACACTTATACCTCTTTTAATACATCCCATTATTTTATTAGCCCTGGCAGCAGCTGCCTGACACTGTCCACTAAAGTGAAGTTTACCATCCACCCATACACCCAAGTCTTTTTCTGTGTCTGTTTTACCCAGTGTTCTACAATTAAGTACATAATCATAAATGTTATTTCCTCTACCCAAGTGCATGACCTTACATTTATCTACATTAAACTTCAATTGCCACTTCTCAGCCCAATCCTCCAATTTACATAAATCTCCCTGTAATATAAAATTATCCTCCTCTGTATTGATTACCCTGCAGAGTTTAGTATCATCTGCAAATATTGAAATTCTACTCCGCATGCCCCCAACAAGGTCATTTATAAATATGTTGAAAAGAAGCGGGCCCAATACTGACCCCTGTGGTACCCCACTATGAACTGAGACCCAGTCCGAGTACGTACCATTAATAACCACCCTTTGTTTCCTATCACTGAGCCAGTTTTTAACCCAGTTACACATATTTCCCCTATCCCCATTATTCTCATTTTATGTACCTTTTATGTACCTTATGTAGTCTTGGATGGCGGTGATCTTCTCGGGGTTGGGGGCGACACCTTCCGCACCAACCACATGTCCTAGGTACTGCACTCTGGGTTTCAGCAGATGACACTTTGAGGGCTTCAACTTCATCCCATACTTGGCAAGGGACGCGAACACCTCGGCTAGGTGCTCCAGGTGGGCTTCATACATCTGTGAGTACACAATCACATCATCCAAGTACAGCAAAACGGTCCCATAGGCAGTCTTCTCTCGGTCTTCCGGTGCCACGGCCACCTGCCAGTACCCGCTGGTGAGGTCAAGGGTGGAGAAGTAGTTAGCGGTTCTCAGCGAGGCCAGGGACTCTTTGATGCGGGGCAGAGGGTAAGCATCCTTATGCGTTATCTGGTTAATCTTCCGGTAATCCACACACATCCGCATGGTGCCATCCTTCTTCTTAACCAGCACCAACGGAGCGGCCCAGGGACTACAGCTGTCCCTAATAACCCCTGCCTCCTTCATGTTCCTCAACATGTCTTTGGCGCATTGGTAGTGCGCAGGGGGAATAGGCCTGTATCTCTCTTTAATAGGGGAGTGTGTACCGGTAGGGATGTGGTGTTGAACCCCTTTAATCTGCCCAAAATCTAGAGGGTGCTTGCTAAAAACCCGCTCATACTCCTGTACCACCCGGTATACCCCTTCCTTGTGGTGTATGGGGGTATCATCAGTGCCGACATGTAGCTCTCGATACCACTCGCCTAACTCCCCCAGGGATGAGTGGGAACCGGCAGCAGGCGGTGTGACCGGGGGAACGGCTTCATGGATCGTGTGGGGATCTAGAGTGAGCAATTTGGCAAGGGTAGCGTACTGGGTGGTGCATGAATGCACACATATTGGTTTTATAATCTTATTGTATTACTTTATATTCTTATTTCACTTGTGCATATCTCCACCATAATCCTGGCTAAGAAATATAGCTTTTTTTGGGGTACACAGGTAGTAAGGTCTTCTTTCTATTTCTTTAGGGGTGATATAGCCTGGTGGAACTCTAGACCTCTAACATTATATATGCACCCTTTTTCTTTATGGTTCTTGGACACCTTATAACATTCTTCCATACATATATATCTTTCTCATAAATTATAAATAATTAGGCATTTTTATATATTTTATTACATTTTCATAAATAACTTTTTACAAAGCATGGGGGACATTCTCACATACATATAATTTTCATGTACGCATTCTGAAAATTTACGCATAAACCGTACACACTCCTTTTTGTAACAATTTCTATAACTCATTCGCTGAACTCTCATCCCGGATATTCATTCTTACACCGAATTTCCTGTTATAACACAACATTCATGATTTTTATTCAATTTATTTTTATTTTTAGGTTTATTAGTAGTGATGAGCGAGTACTAAAAAGCTCGGGTGCTCGAAGCTCGGGCCGAGCCTCCCAAGATACTCGTGTACTCGGCCCGAGCACCGAGCCCAATGTTATCCTATGGGAGACCCGAGTATTTTTGTGAAATGACCACCGGCAGCATGTAGAAACCCTAAAAATGGCACAAAAGTCTCCGAAGAGTGCTCAAATGACATGGCACAGCATGGGGAAGACCCCTTGAAGCATTTATCACTCAAAAGTCACAGCTGTGAATAATTTTGTCCGCGTTTTACGCCATTTTTACGGACTCACCAGAAAACCTTCCAAAATGACACCAAAATGATTTTTCATAGCGGAAATGTTAAGGGCACATACCCAATAGTGAGATAGAGCTAATGTATGTTACTTTTTGAGATCAATACATGAAAGATTTTACGTAAAACATTGTGTGGCACTCCGATGTCCCTGAGAAGAGACGTACATAAAGGCCTCTGAGTCTAATGTGCCCATTTTGAGGAACTGAGTCTTTGTAGTATTTTCCTTTGCCAGGGCAGTCCAAAATTGTGAGGTTCACCAATGCCCCTGCATACAGACGTGCATGATGGCCTGTAAACCTGAAGTGCCCATTGTAAGGAAGTGGGTCTATTGTAGTATAGCCCAAAGGCAGGGCAGCCAAAAATTGGGAGGCTCCACGTTGTCCCTGGATAGAGACGTGCATGAGGGCCTCAAAACATTAAGTGTCCAGTGTCAGGAAGTGGGTGTATTATAGTATAGCCCTTAGGCAGGGCAGCCAAAAATTGGGAGGCTCCACGTTGTCCCTGGATAGAGACGTGCATGAGGGCCTGTAAACCTGAAGTGCCCATTGGAAGGAAGTGGGTCTTTTGTAGTATAGCCCTTTGGCAGGGCAGCCAAAAATTGGGAGGCTCCACGTTGTCCCTGGATAGAGACGTGCATGAGGGCTTGTAAACCTGAAGTGCCCATTGGAAGGAAGTGGGTCTTTTGTAGTATAGCCCTTTGGCAGGGCAGCCAAAAATTGGGAGGCTCCACGTTGTCCCTGGATAGAGACATGCATGAGGGCCTCAAAACATTAAGTGTCCATTGTCAGGAAGTGGGTGTATTATAGTATAGCCCTTAGGCAGGGCAGCCAAAAATTGGGAGGCTCCACGTTGTCCCTGGATAGAGACGTGCATGAGGGCCTGTAAACCTGAAGTGCCCATTGGAAGGAAGTGGGTCTTTTGTAGTATAGCCCTTTGGCAGGGCAGCCAAAAATTGGGAGGCTCCACGTTGTCCCTGGATAGAGACGTGCATGAGGGCCTCAAAACATTAAGTGTCCATTGTCAGGAAGTGGGTGTATTATAGTATAGCCCTTTGGCAGGGCAGCCAAAAATTGGGAGGCTCCACGTTGTCCCTGGATAGAGACGTGCATGAGGGCCTCAAAACATTAAGTGTCCATTGTCAGGAAGTGGGTGTATTATAGTATAGCCCTTAGGCAGGGCAGCCAAAAATTGGGAGGCTCCACGTTGTCCCTGGATAGAGACGTGCATGAGGGCCTCAAAACATTAAGTGTCCATTGTCAGGAAGTGGGTCTTTTGTAGTATAGCCCTTTGGCAGGGCAGCCAAAAATTGGGAGGCTCCACGTTGTCCCTGGATAGAGACGTGCATGAGGGCCTCAAAACATTAAGTGTCCATTGTCAGGAAGTGGGTCTTTTGTAGTATAGCCCTTTGGCAGGGCAGCCAAAAATTGGGAGGCTCCACGTTGTCCCTGGATAGAGACGTGCATGAGGGCCTCAAAACATTAAGTGTCCATTGTCAGGAAGTGGGTGTATTATAGTATAGCCCTTAGGCAGGGCAGCCAAAAATTGGGAGGCTCCACGTTGTCCCTGGATAGAGACGTGCATGAGGGCCTCAAAACATTAAGTGTCCATTGTCAGGAAGTGGGTCTTTTGTAGTATAGCCCTTTGGCAGGGCAGCCAAAAATTGGGAGGCTCCACGTTGTCCCTGGATAGAGACGTGCATGAGGGCCTCAAAACATTAAGTGTCCATTGTCAGGAAGTGGGTGTATTATAGTATAGCCCTTTGGCAGGGCAGCCAAAAATTGGGAGGCTCCACGTTGTCCCTGCATAGAGACGTGCATGAGGGCCTCAAAACATTGTTCCCATTGCAAAGGAGCGGGTCTCCTGTCGTTGTAATGTCCATTCTGCAAAGAATGGGCGAAAAAATTTACCACTGGGGGTATACCTGAAACAAAGGCCTAACTCTTGTAACGGTCATCATGGTGGCGCATGAGGAGAAGGAGGAGCAGTCCAGCGATTATCCAAAGTCCAGAAGTGTGTACCCATGGGTGACTGGAGGTACATGGCAAATTCCCGTTACAAACTTTAAATTCCGCTCTCATTTGCTGGTGGTGTGGTGAAGTCTGGCCCAATCCAACCCTTGTTCATCTTGATCAGAGTCAGCCTGTCAGCATTTTCAGTTGACAGGCGGGTGCGTTTATCTGTAATGATTCCACCTGCGGCACTAAAAACACGCTCTGACAAAACGCTAGCGGCAGGGCAGGCCAGGACTTCCAAGGCGTAGAGAGCCAATTCATGCCACGTGTCCACCTTGGATACCCAATAATTGTAAGGCACAGAGGAATGTCGGAGTACAGTTGTTCGATCTGCAAGGTACTCCTTGAGCATCTGGGCAAACTTAGGATTTCTTGTGGCACTACCCCGCACCTCAGGGGCTGTGGTACGTGAGGGGCTGAGAAAACTGTCCCACATCTTAAAGACTGTTCCCCTACCTCTGGCGGATTGGACTTGTGCCTCTCTCGGCTGTACGCCTTGGTTGTCCACTGATTCCTGACCTATGCCGCTAGCGTTTTGTGAGGGGAATGCTTTGCCTACTTCCGTGACTATGGCCTTCCGGAACTGCTGCATTTTGGTTGACCTCTCCGCCTCGGGAATAAGAGACATAAAGTTCTCCTTGTAGCGTGGGTCTAACAGTGTTACCAACCAGTAATGATTGTCGGCCAAGATGTTCTTAACGCGAGGGTCACGAGACAGGCAGCTTACCATAAAGTCAGCCATGTGCGCCAGACTCTTAACAGCCAGGACTTCAGTAGCCTGACCAACACGTTGACTGAACATGCTGTCCTCCTCCTCCTCCTCCTCCTCCTCATCTACCCTGTCCTCTGGCCAGCCACGCTGAACCGAGGATATGACTGGTGTGCATGTCATATCCTCAATTTGGCCGAGATTTGCTCCATGTCTTCATCCTCCTCCTCGTCATAGTCCTCCACTGCACGTTGTGATGAGACGAGGCTGGGCTGTGTGTTATCACCCACACCCACTACTGTTTCTTGCTGCAACTCATCGCGCTCCGCCTGCAATGCATCATGTTTGGTTTTGAGCAGAGACCGTTTTAGAAGGCAGAGTAGCGGTATGGTGACGCTAATAATGGCGTCATCACCACTCACCATCTTGGTGGAGTCCTCAAAGTTTTGGAGGATGGTACATAGGTCGGACATCCATCTCCACTCCTCAGGTGTTATGTGTGGAGTTTGACCCATTTCCCGACGGCTTAGGTGATGCAGGTACTCAACAACTGCCCTCTTCTGCTCACATATCCAGACCAACATGTGCAGAGTTGAATTCCAACGCGTGGGGACATCACACACCAGTCTGTGAGCCGGAAGATGCAAACTGCGCTGAAAGCCGGCAAGGCCGGCTGAAGCAGTAGGTGACTTTCGAAAATGTGCAGACAGGCGGCGAACTTTTACCAGCAGATCAGACAGCTCTGGGTATGACTTTAGAAACCGCTGAACCACGAGGTTGAGCACATGGGCCACGCATGGAACATGTGTCAGCTGGCCTCGCCTCAAAGCCGCCACCAGGTTCCGGCCATTGTCACACACGACCTTTCCTGGCTTTAGGTTCAGAGGTGTGAGCCAGTGATCTGCCTGCTGTTTCAGAGCTGTCCACAGCTCTTCTGCATTGTGGGGTTTGTCACCTATGCAGATTAGCTTCAGCACAGCCTGTTGCCGCTTCGCCGAGGCAGTGCTGCAGTGCTTCCAGCTTGGGACTGGTGTGGAGGGTACAGTGGATGAGGATGCGCAGGAGGAGGAGGAGGCTGAAGAGCATGACATTCCGGAGCTGTAGAGTGTGGGTGAAACACTGACTGAGGTAGGGCCTGCAAACCTTGGTGTGGGAAGGACGTGTTCCGTCCCTCGCTCAGACTGGGTCCCAGCTTCCACAATATTAACCCAGTGTGCCGTCAACGAGATGTAGCGGCCTTGCCCACAAGCACTTGTCCACGTGTCTGTGGTTAGGTGGACTTTGGGTGAAACAGCGTTGTTCAGGGCACGTGTGATGTTTTGTGACACGTGGTTATGCAACGCGGGGACGGCACACCGGGAGAAATAGTGGCGGCTGGGGACCGAGTAACGTGGGACAGCTGCCGCCATCAGGTCGCGGAATGCTTCTGTCTCCACCAGCCTTAAAGGCAACATTTCCAGCGCAAGCAGTCGCGAAATGTTAGCATTTAGAACTGTGGCATGTGGGGTGTTGGCAGTGTATTTGCGCCTGCGTTCAAAGGTTTGCTGAATGGATAACTGAACGCTGCGCTGGGACAAGGACGTGCTTGATGATGGTGTTATTTCTGAGTAGGCAACTGCAGGTGCAGGACCGGAGGAGGCTTGTTCGCAGGCAGCATGGACAGGGGATTGGCTCGCATGCACAACCAGCGAAGACGTAGCAGTGACATTAGCAAGCACTGCTCCTCGACTCTGTTGTACTTCCCACAAAGTCGGGTGCTTGGCTGACATGTGCCTGATCATGCTGGTGGTGGTCAGGCTGCTAGTTTTGGTACCCCTGCTGATGCTGGCACGGCAGGTGTTGCAAATGGCCTTTTTAGAATCATCTGGATCCAACTTAAAAAACTGCCAGACTCGGGAAGACCTAACATTTGTACAGGCACCTTGTGTCGTGTTGTTGTTCCGGGGAACGGTTGCCTGACTTCTGCCTGGAGCCACCACCCTGCTTCTTACTGCCTGTTGGGATGCTACGCCTCCCTCCCCCTGTGCACTGCTGTCCTCGCTCTGCATATCCTCCTGCCAGGTTGGGTCAGTTACTGGATCATCCACCACGTCGTCTTCCTCTTCCGCACCCTGCTCCTCCTCCTGACTTCCTGACAATTGTGTCTCATCATCGTCCACCCCTTGTTGAGACACGTTGCCAACTTCGTGAGAACGTGGCTGCTCAAATATTTGGCCATCTGTACATACGATCTCCTCATGACCCACTTCAACATGAGCTGGCGAGAGGCCAGAATGTGCGAATGGAAACGTGAACAGCTCTTCCGAGTGTCCAAGTGTGGGATCATTAATGTCCGAGGACGTGTACTCAGCCTTGTGGTAGGAAGGAGGATCAGGTTCTGAAATGTGCGGTGCAGTATCACGGCTACTGACACTTGACCGTGTGGAAGACAGAGTGTTTGTGGTGGTGCCAATCTGACTGGAAGCATTATCCGCTATCCAACTAACAACCTGTTGACACTGGTCTTGGTTCAAGAGCGGTGTACTGCTGCGGTCCCCAAGAATTTGGGACAGGACGTGCGAGCGACTAGATGTGGCCCTTTGTTGTGGCAAAATTAGAGCTTGCCCACGACCTCGGCCTCTGCCTGCACCACCATCACGTCCACTTCCTTGTTCCTTGCCAACGCCCTTGCGCATTTTGCAATGCTTTGCTGACGTGTATTCACTAGACTTGGGCGTTATATCAAAGTTTGTGCAAATTGTGCACCTGTACGCTGCCACCGACAGGCACACACGTGCGGTTTTTAAATGCAAGCACGGACGCACTAAGAACCTAACAGGTTTTAGGAGCAAAAATTAATGACGAGAACTCTGACACTATCAGCCACTGCTGACTGACGTGTATTATACACTACACTTGTGCGTTATATAATAGTTTGGTAAAAACGCACACAAGTGCACCTGTACGCTGCCACCGACAGGCACACACGTGCGGTTTTTAAATGCAAGTACGGACGCACTAAGAACCTAACACAGGTTTTAGGAGCAAAAATTAATGACGAGAACTCTGACACTATCAGCCACTGCTGACTGACGTGTATTATACACTACACTTGTGCATTATATAATAGTTTGGTAAAAACGCACACAAGTGCACCTGTACGCTGCCACCGACAGGCACACACGTGCGGTTTTTAAATGCAAGCACGGACGCACTAAGAACCTAACACAGGTTTTAGGAGCAAAAATTAATGACGAGAACTCTGACACTATCAGCCACTGCTGACTGACGTGTATTATACACTACACTTGTGCGTTATATAATAGTTTGGTAAAAACGCACACAAGTGCACCTGTACGCTGCCACCGACAGGCACACACGTGCGGTTTTTAAATGCAAGCACGGACGCACTAAGAACCTAACACAGGTTTTAGGAGCAAAAATTAATGACGAGAACTCTGACACTATCAGCCACTGCTGACTGACGTGTATTATACACTACACTTGTGCGTTATATAATAGTTTGGTAAAAACGCACACAAGTGCACCTGTACGCTGCCACCGACAGGCACACACGTGCGGTTTTTAAATGCAAGCACGGACGCACTAAGAACCTAACAGGTTTTAGGAGCGACAATTGCTGAGAAGTCTGACACTATCAGGACTGTTTTAGACTGTGTACACCAGCCCCAGATATGATGAAGGCTGGTATACGGTCACCACTAGGAATGACTATATACCCTGCCTGCCTGCCTGCCTGCCTGTATACTGCTACAATAGTCCTGACAAGGACTCTTTTGGTCACTAGCCTGTATTCCAACCTGGCTATACCCTGCCTGTATACAGCAACAATAGTCCTGAGAAGGACTCTGCTACTGTACTCCGACCTGGCTATACCCTGCCTGCCTGTATACAACTAGAATAGTCCTGAGAAGGACTTTTGGTCACACTGTTTGCAGCCCTGCTACGGAAATAGCTATAAAGGGCCGCAAACCTTTCCCTGAAGCAGCGACCCTCTCCCTGCACTGACTGTCTGGATAGCTGTGAGCAGAGCACAGCGCGCCCGCCGGTATAAAGGCTCGGTCACGCTGTGCAGGCCGGCCAATCACTGCAATTCCACAACTAACAGGGCTGTGGCATTGCAGTGGTCTGCCAGCCAATCCCTGCATGAGGGCTGGCTCTCAAAAGAGCGCCAACATGCAGGGATGAAGACCACGAGTACAGCACGAGTATCGCGAGATTACTCGGTCCCCGTCGAGTAGACCGAGTACAGTGATACTCGTGCGAGTACCGAGTAGTAACAAGCATGCTCGCTCATCACTATTTATTAGTAAAATGGCTTACACTCCCCTTTTCTCCACTTTTTTCTTCACTACTTTTATAAAGAAATTTTTCCTTTCTTTATTCTTAATGCAATTTTATATAGCAACACCACCATTTTTTGCCACGAACATAATTTTTCTTGTCCGTCATCCCGTTCACCCTTACAGGGTTGTGGACAGATGCACTTGTCACTACACTTCTAAGACTCAATACAGGGTCTGGAGCTCAATGCTCCCTTTTTGTTTTTTTTTTCTTCTTTTTTTTCTTTTTTTCATTTTGTCCTTCTTCTTCTTCTTTTTCTGATTTTTGTCTCAAAAAGCTGATGAAATTTGAAACACTATACCCCAGTGATTTTATAAATGTTTCTCAATATATCACTTGAGAACTTTTATGGCCGGTATTGTAACAGTTGACCATCCCGGCAGTATTTGAAATACAGCAGTCAGTCCTCTGACGTAGCTCCATATGTGTATATATAGAGGTTCTTCCTCCTTTGATTGCATACTGTTCTTTTTTTGCCCTGATGAAGGAGACAGTGATCTCTGAAACACATTGACCGGAAAAAAGAATAAAGAGATGAAATAATTAACATCAGTTTCCTTTGGTGACAGCGCGGCACGCACCCGATTTTCCTCCTATACGTTATTGCTCTTCTACTAGGGGCTGCGGCTGTCGCCATTTGTAACGTGCATTTAGGGGTTGTGACTGGCACAACCTTAATAGGTGAGTGCAACTACTATTAATTATTTGTTACCTTACCAGGTAAGACCCTAATTTGTGCGTCTGCTCCAGAGTTATTTCCCTGATTATTAATATCTGACAGGCAGTGATTGATCCTGCATTCTCACCTTCCTCTCTGTTGCACATTCTTATTGTTCCTATATGCTCTCTATTTCCATCAGACTTTTTTTGTCCTTCGGTGGGGCTCTAACATATGTGCACCATTTATTATTTATTTTTATGGATTCCTTTCTTTTTTCATGCTAGCGTTCATTATGCAGTAGTCATTCATGATATATCTTATATTTGTGAATCCATTAGGGCTCTATATGTCTGGTGCATCACATTGGGTCTTTTCAGTGCACAATAGGCACCTTTTTCTGTTATGCTCTGCTGCCACCTTATGGACATCCTATCAGTGATGCCAGAAAAAAATGGACATGTCTCCGTGCAGCAATCACGGACACGCGGGTACGCCGCACGGAGACACGTGCAGTGAAAAATCACTGATGTGTGAGCAGACCCATTCATTATAATGGATCTGCGTATCTCAGTGATTCTGTTATGTTTAAAAAAAAGCACAAACGTACCAGAATCACTGACGTGTGAAACAGGCCTTATAGTGTTTTGATTTATGTATGTATTATACAACTTCTGTGGATCTTGTATGAGTGACTTTTCTTCATTTTATTGGATTGTTTTAAAATATTGAAATAAAGTCACGCTTCCTATGCATCCTTTTGTATTCTGATTGGCTACTATAATACAGTTTTTAGGCACTGAGATCGATACCAGAGGCATGGTCTTCCGCTTACCAGAGGATAAGCTCAAAAGGCTAAGGGACATAATAGAAGGGTTTAGTGCTGTTAATAAGGTGGCATTAAGATAAATGAAATATATCTTCTCGGTCTTCTCGTTTTCTTGCTGAGTTGTGCCAATGGACAGAGTTTTTTCTAGACATTTGCTATTGGAAACTCAGGGAACCAAAGCTCCTGGATAGAGTTGAGCGCGGTTCGTGGTTCGTGGTTCTCCAGTTCTAGGCTCGAGTGATTTTGGGGCATGTTCTAGATCGAACTAGAACTCGAGCTTTTTGCAAAAGCTCGATAGTTCTAGAAACGTTCGAGAACGGTTCTAGCAGCCAAAAAACAGCTAAATCATAGCTTGGTTTCTGCTGTAATAGTGCAAGTCACTCTGTGAATCAAACTATTATCACATTTCAGTGTATAGTGTGCGTGAACAGCGCCTTCAGATCACTGCTGTTTCTATAATGGCGATCGCCATTTTTTTTTTTTTTTTCTTGTCTTCCTTCCCTAAGTGCGCGCGTCTTGTGGGGCGGGCCAGCATGTCAGCCAATCACAGACACACACACAGCTAAGTTGACTTTGAGCCAGAGAAGCAACGGCATGTGTGATAGGATCTGCATGTCACATGTCCCTGCATTATAAAACCGGACATTTTCTTCACGGACGCCATTATCTGCCTTCTGCGTCTTTGGTGTCAGACATCACTGTCGCAGCTCCGTCCTCCTGAGTCCTATAGCCGATACAGCTGTATGCGCTGCATACACAGCGTTAGACAGCATAGGGAGAGCACTTTATAGCAGTCCTTTTAAGGGCTCAAACCGGCAGGGTCAGAGAGCCATAGGTGACAGGTCCTGCAAACAGCAACAGCATCTGTGTAGCCAAGGTCAGGGATTTCCTCCCTGCATTTCACCATTAGGAGGGAATAGAAAGGCAGGCTTCCATTCCTCTACCCAGAGCACCACAATCCTGCCACTGTACCCTCCTGTCCTCTGCACACTCCAACTCATTATAACTAAGCCATTATACTAGCAAACACTCAGTGTACCTAGTGGCATCCTATCTGTGGCTATTGGACTTTGCTATAGTCCCACTAGTGCAAAGACATTTGCAGAGCACGTCTGCCTGCATTGCACACTCCAACTTTTTTAAACTAAGCAATTTTACTAGCAAACACTCAGTGTACCTAGTGGCATCCTATACGTGGCTATTGGACTTTGCTATAGTCCCACGAGTGCCAAGACATTTGCAGAGCGCATCTGCCTGCGTTGCACACTCCAACTAATTTTAACTTAGCCATTATACTAGCAAACACTCAGTGTACCTAGTGGCATCCTATACGTGGCTATTGGACTTTGCTATAGTCCCACTAGTGCCAAGACATTTGCAGAGCGCATCTGCCTGCGTTGCACACTCCAACTAATTATAAGTAAGCCATTATACTAGCAAACACTCAGTGTACCTAGTGGCATCCTATCTGTGGCTATTGGACTTTGCTATAGTCCCACTAGTGCAAAGACATTTGCAGAGCACGTCTGCCTGCATTGCACACTCCAACTTTTTTAAACTAAGCAATTTTACTAGCAAACACTCAGTGTACCTAGTGGCATCCTATACGTGGCTATTGGACTTTGCTATAGTCCCAGTAGTGCCAAGACATTTGCAGAGCGCATCTGCCTGCGTTGCACACTCCAACTAATTATAAGTAAGCCATTATACTAGCAAACACTCAGTGTACCTAGTGGCATCCTATCTGTGGCTATTGGACTTTGCTATAGTCCCACTAGTGCAAAGACATTTGCAGAGCACGTCTGCCTGCATTGCACACTCCAACTTTTTTAAACTAAGCAATTTTACTAGCAAACACTCAGTGTACCTAGTGGCATCCTATACGTGGCTATTGGACTTTGCTATAGTCCCACTAGTGCCAAGACATTTGCAGAGCGCATCTGCCTGCGTTGCACACTCCAACTAATTATAAGTAAGTCATTATACTAGCAAACACTCAGTGTACCTAGTGGTATCCTATCTGTGGCTATTGGACTTTGCTATAGTCCCTCTAGTGCCAAGACATTTGCAGAGCGCATCTGCCTGCGTTGCACACTCCAACTAATTATAAGTAAGCCATTATACTAGCAAACACTCAGTGTACCTAGTGGCATCCTATACGTGGCTATTGGACCTTGCTATAGTCCCACTAGTGCCAAGACATTTGCAGAGCGCATCTGCCTGCGTTGCACACTCCAACTAATTATAAGTAAGCCATTATACTAGCAAACACTCAGTGTACCTAGTGGCATCCTATACGTGGCTATTGGACCTTGCTATAGTCCCACTAGTGCCAAGACATTTGCAGAGCGCATCTGCCTGCGTTGCACACTCCAACTAATTATAAGTAAGCCATTATACTAGCAAACACTCAGTGTACCTAGTGGCATCCTATCTGTGGCTATTGGACTTTGCTATAGTCCCACTAGTGCCAAGACATTTGCAGAGCGCATCTGCCTGCGTTGCACACTCCAACTAATTATAAGTAAGCCATTATACTAGCAAACACTCAGTGTACCTAGTGGCATCCTATACGTGGCTATTGGACCTTGCTATAGTCCCACTAGTGCCAAGACATTTGCAGAGCGCATCTGCCTGCGTTGCACACTCCAACTAATTATAAGTAAGCCATTATACTAGCAAACACTCAGTGTACCTAGTGGCATCCTATACGTGGCTATTGGACCTTGCTATAGTCCCACTAGTGCCAAGACATTTGCAGAGCGCATCTGCCTGCGTTGCACACTCCAACTAATTATAAGTAAGCCATTATACTAGCAAAAACTCAGTGTACCTAGTGGCATCCTATCTGTGGCTATTGGACTTTGCTATAGTCCCACTAGTGCAAAGACATTTGCAGAGCACGTCTGCCTGCATTGCACACTCCAACTTTTTTAAACTAAGCAATTTTACTAGCAAACACTCAGTGTACCTAGTGGCATCCTATACGTGGCTATTGGACTTTGCTATAGTCCCACTAGTGCCAAGACATTTGCAGAGCGCATCTGCCTGCGTTGCACACTCCAACTAATTTTAACTTAGCCATTATACTAGCAAACACTCAGTGTACCTAGTGGCATCCTATACGTGGCTATTGGACTTTGCTATAGTCCCACTAGTGCCAAGACATTTGCAGAGCGCATCTGCCTGCGTTGCACACTCCAACTAATTATAAGTAAGCCATTATACTAGCAAACACTCAGTGTACCTAGTGGCATCCTATACGTGGCTATTGGACCTTGCTATAGTCCCACTAGTGCCAAGACATTTGCAGAGCGCATCTGCCTGCGTTGCACACTCCAACTAATTATAAGTAAGCCATTATACTAGCAAACACTCAGTGTACCTAGTGGCATCCTATACGTGGCTATTGGACTTTGCTATAGTCCCACTAGTGCCAAGACATTTGCAGAGCGCATCTGCCTGCGTTGCACACTCCAACTAATTATAAGTAAGCCATTATACTAGCAAACACTCAGTGTACCTAGTGGCATCCTATCTGTGGCTATTGGACTTTGCTATAGTCCCACTAGTGCAAAGACATTTGCAGAGCACGTCTGCCTGCATTGCACACTCCAACTTTTTTAAACTAAGCAATTTTACTAGCAAACACTCAGTGTACCTAGTGGCATCCTATACGTGGCTATTGGACTTTGCTATAGTCCCACTAGTGCCAAGACATTTGCAGAGCGCATCTGCCTGCGTTGCACACTCCAACTAATTATAAGTAAGCCATTATACTAGCAAACACTCAGTGTACCTAGTGGCATCCTATCTGTGGCTATTGGAATTTGCTATAGTCCCACTAGTGCCAAGACATTTGCAGAGCGCATCTGCCTGCGTTGCACACTCCAACTAATTATAAGTAAGCCATTATACTAGCAAACACTCAGTGTACCTAGTGGCATCCTATACGTGGCTATTGGACCTTGCTATAGTCCCACTAGTGCCAAGACATTTGCAGAGCGCATCTGCCTGCGTTGCACACTCCAACTAATTATAAGTAAGCCATTATACTAGCAAACACTCAGTGTACCTAGTGGCATCCTATACGTGGCTATTGGGCCTTGCTATAGTCCCACTAGTGCCAAGACACTGAGTGTTTGCTAGTATAATGGCTTACTTATAATTAGTTGGAGTGTGCAACGCAGGCAGATGCGCTCTGCAAATGTCTTGGCACTAGTGGGACTATAGCAAGGTCCAATAGCCACGTATAGGATGCCACTAGGTACACTGTTTGCTAGTATAATGGCTTACTTATAATTAGTTGGAGTGTGCAACGCAGGCAGATGCGCTCTGCAAATGTTTTGGCACTAGTGGGACTATAGCAAAGTCCAATAGCCACAGATAGGATGCCACTAGGTACACTGAGTGTTTGCTAGTATAATGGCTTACTTATAATTAGTTGGAGTGTGCAACGCAGGCAGATGCGCTCTGCAAATGTCTTGGCACTAGTGGGACTATAGCAAAGTCCAATAGCCACGTATAGGATGCCACTAGGTACACTGAGTGTTTGCTAGTAAAATTGCTTAGTTTAAAAAAGTTGGAGTGTGCAATGCAGGCAGACGTGCTCTGCAAATGTCTTTGCACTAGTGGGACTATAGCAAAGTCCAATAGCCACAGATAGGATGCCACTAGGTACACTGAGTGTTTGCTAGTATAATGGCTTACTTATAATTAGTTGGAGTGTGCAACGCAGGCAGATGCGCTCTGCAAATGTCTTGGCACTAGTGGGACTATAGCAAAGTCCAATAGCCACGTATAGGATGCCACTAGGTACACTGAGTGTTTGCTAGTAAAATTGCTTAGTTTAAAAAAGTTGGAGTGTGCAATGCAGGCAGACGTGCTCTGCAAATGTCTTTGCACTAGTGGGACTATAGCAAAGTCCAATAGCCACAGATAGGATGCCACTAGGTACACTGAGTGTTTGCTAGTATAATGGCTTACTTATAATTAGTTGGAGTGTGCAACGCAGGCAGATGCGCTCTGCAAATGTCTTGGCACTAGTGGGACTATAGCAAAGTCCAATAGCCACGTATAGGATGCCACTAGGTACACTGAGTGTTTGCTAGTATAATGGCTAAGTTAAAATTAGTTGGAGTGTGCAACGCAGGCAGATGCGCTCTGCAAATGTCTTGGCACTAGTCGGACTATAGCAAAGTCCAATAGCCACGTATAGGATGCCACTAGGTACACTGAGTGTTTGCTAGTAAAATTGCTTAGTTTAAAAAAGTTGGAGTGTGCAATGCAGGCAGACGTGCTCTGCAAATGTCTTTGCACTAGTGGGACTATAGCAAAGTCCAATAGCCACAGATAGGATGCCACTAGGTACACTGAGTGTTTGCTAGTATAATGGCTTAGTTATAATGAGTTGGAGTGTGCAGAGGACAGGAGGGTACAGTGGCAGGATTGTGGTGCTCTGGGTAGAGGAATGGAAGCCTGCCTTTCTATTCCCTCCTAATGGTGAAATGCAGGGAGGAAATCCCTGACCTTGGCTACACAGATGCTGTTGCTGTTTGCAGGACCTGTCACCTATGGCTCTCTGACCCTGCCGGTTTGAGCCCTTAAAAGGACTGCTATAAAGTGCTCTCCCTATGCTGTCTAACGCTGTGTATGCAGCGCATACAGCTGTATCGGCTATAGGACTCAGGAGGACGGAGCTGCGACAGTGATGTCTGACACCAAAGACGCAGAAGGCAGATAATGGCGTCCGTGAAGAAAATGTCCGGTTTTATAATGCAGGGACATGTGACATGCAGATCCTATCACACATGCCGTTGCTTCTCTGGCTCAAAGTCAACTTAGCTGTGTGTGTGTCTGTGATTGGCTGACATGCTGGCCCGCCCCACAAGACGCGCGCACTTAGGGAAGGAAGACAAGAAAAAAAAAAAAAAATGGCGATCGCCATTATAGAAACAGCAGTGATCTGAAGGCGCTGTTCACGCACACTATACACTGAAATGTGATAATAGTTTGATTCACAGAGTGACTTACACTATTACAGCAGAAACCAAGCTATGATTTAGCTGTTTTTTGGCTGCTAGAACCGTTCTCGAACGTTTCTAGAACTATCGAGCTTTTGCAAAAAGCTCGAGTTCTAGTTCGATCTAGAACATGCCCCAAAATCACTCGAGCCTAGAACTGGAGAACCACGAACCACGAACCGCGCTCAACTCTATCCAGGAGCTTTGGTTCCCTGAGTTTCCAATAGCAAATGTCTAGAAAAAACTCTGTCCATTGGCACAACTCAGCAAGAAAACGAGAAGACCGAGAAGATATATTTCATTTATCTTAATGCCACCTTATTAACAGCACTAAACCCTTCTATTATGTCCCTTAGCCTTTTGAGCTTATCCTCTGGTAAGCGGAAGACCATGCCTCTGGTATCGATCTCAGTGCCTAAAAACTGTATTATAGTAGCCAATCAGAATACAAAAGGATGCATAGGAAGCGTGACTTTATTTCAATATTTTAAAACAATCCAATAAAATGAAGAAAAGTCACTCATACAAGATCCACAGAAGTTGTATAATACATACATAAATCAAAACACTATAAGGCCTGTTTCACACGTCAGTGATTCTGGTACGTTTGTGCTTTTTTTTAAACATAACAGAATCACTGAAATACGCAGATCCATTATAATGAATGGGTCTGCTCACACATCAGTGATTTTTCACTGCACGTGTCTCCGTGCGGCGTACCCGCGTGTCCGTGATTGCTGCACGGAGACATGTCCATTTTTTTCTGGCATCACTGATAGGATGTCCATAAGGTGGCAGCAGAGCATAACAGAAAAAGGTGCCTATTGTGCACTGAAAAGACCCAATGTGATGCACCAGACATATAGAGCCCTAATGGATTCACAAATATAAGATATATCATGAATGACTACTGCATAATGAACGCTAGCATGAAAAAAGAAAGGAATCCATAAAAATAAATAATAAATGGTGCACATATGTTAGAGCCCCACCGAAGGACAAAAAAAGTCTGATGGAAATAGAGAGCATATAGGAACAATAAGAATGTGCAACAGAGAGGAAGGTGAGAATGCAGGATCAATCACTGCCTGTCAGATATTAATAATCAGGGAAATAACTCTGGAGCAGACGCACAAATTAGGGTCTTACCTGGTAAGGTAACAAATAATTAATAGTAGTTGCACTCACCTATTAAGGTTGTGCCAGTCACAACCCCTAAATGCACGTTACAAATGGCGACAGCCGCAGTCCCTAGTAGAAGAGCAATAACGTATAGGAGGAAAATCGGGTGCGTGCCGCGCTGTCACCAAAGGAAACTGATGTTAATTATTTCATCTCTTTATTCTTTTTTCCGGTCAATGTGTTTCAGAGATCACTGTCTCCTTCATCAGGGCAAAAAAAGAACAGTATGCAATCAAAGGAGGAAGAACCTCTATATATTCACATATGGAGCTACGTCAGAGGACTGACTGCTGTATTTCAAATACTGCCGGGATGGTCAACTGTTACAATACCGGCCATAAAAGTTCTCAAGTGATATATTGAGAAACATTTATAAAATCACTGGGGTATAGTGTTTCAAATTTCATCAGCTTTTTGATACAAAAATCAGAAAAAGAAGAAGAAGAAGGACAAAATGAAAAAAAGAAAAAAAAGAAGAAAAAAAAAACAAAAAGGGAGCATTGAGCTCCAGACCCTGTATTGAGTCTTAGAAGTGTAGTGACAAGTGCATCTGTCCACAACCCTGTAAGGGTGAACGGGATGACGGACAAGAAAAATTATGTTCGTGGCAAAAAATGGTGGTGTTGCTATATAAAATTGCATTAAGAATAAAGAAAGGAAAAATTTCTTTATAAAAGTAGTGAAGAAAAAAGTGGAAAAAAGGGGAGTGTAAGCCATTTTACTAATAAATAGTGATGAGCGAGCATGCTTGTTACTACTCGGTACTCGCACGAGTATCACTGTACTCGGTCTACTCGACGGGGACCGAGTAATCTCGCGATACTCGTGCTGTACTCGTGGTCTTCATCCCTGCATGTTGGCGCTCTTTTGAGAGCCAGCCCTCATGCAGGGATTGGCTGGCAGACCACTGCAATGCCACAGCCCTGTTAGTTGTGGAATTGCAGTGATTGGCCGGCCTGCACAGCGTGACCGAGCCTTTATACCGGCGGGCGCGCTGTGCTCTGCTCACAGCTATCCAGACAGTCAGTGCAGGGAGAGGGTCGCTGCTTCAGGGAAAGGTTTGCGGCCCTTTATAGCTATTTCCGTAGCAGGGCTGCAAACAGTGTGACCAAAAGTCCTTCTCAGGACTATTCTAGTTGTATACAGGCAGGCAGGGTATAGCCAGGTCGGAGTACAGTAGCAGAGTCCTTCTCAGGACTATTGTTGCTGTATACAGGCAGGGTATAGCCAGGTTGGAATACAGGCTAGTGACCAAAAGAGTCCTTGTCAGGACTATTGTAGCAGTATACAGGCAGGCAGGCAGGCAGGCAGGGTATATAGCCATTCCTAGTGGTGACCGTATACCAGCCTTCATCATATCTGGGGCTGGTGTACACAGTCTAAAACAGTCCTGATAGTGTCAGATAGTGTCATTAATTTTTGCTCCTAAAACCTGTGTTAGGTTCTTAGTGCGTCCGTGCTTGCATTTAAAAACCGCACGTGTGTGCCTGTCGGTGGCAGCGTACAGGTGCACTTGTGTGCGTTTTTACCAAACTATTATATAACGCACAAGTGTAGTGTATAATACACGTCAGTCAGCAGTGGCTGATAGTGTCAGAGTTCTCGTCATTAATTTTTGCTCCTAAAACCTGTTAGGTTCTTAGTGCGTCCGTGCTTGCATTTAAAAACCGCACGTGTGTGCCTGTCGGTGGCAGCGTACAGGTGCACAATTTGCACAAACTTTGATATAACGCCCAAGTCTAGTGAATACACGTCAGCACAGCATTGCAAAATGCGCAAGGGCGTTGGCAAGGAACAAGGAAGTGGACGTGATGGTGGTGCAGGCAGAGGCCGAGGTCGTGGGCAAGCTCTAATTTTGCCACAACAAAGGGCCACATCTAGTCGCTCGCACGTCCTGTCCCAAATTCTTGGGGACCGCAGCAGTACACCGCTCTTGAACCAAGACCAGTGTCAACAGGTTGTTAGTTGGATAGCGGATAATGCTTCCAGTCAGATTGGCACCACCACAAACACTCTGTCTTCCACACGGTCAAGTGTCAGTAGCCGTGATACTGCACCGCACATTTCAGAACCTGATCCTCCTTCCTACCACAAGGCTGAGTACACGTCCTCGGACATTAATGATCCCACACTTGGACACTCGGAAGAGCTGTTCACGTTTCCATTCGCACATTCTGGCCTCTCGCCAGCTCATGTTGAAGTGGGTCATGAGGAGATCGTATGTACAGATGGCCAAATATTTGAGCAGCCACGTTCTCACGAAGTTGGCAACGTGTCTCAACAAGGGGTGGACGATGATGAGACACAATTGTCAGGAAGTCAGGAGGAGGAGCAGTGTGCGGAAGAGGAAGACGACGTGGTGGATGATCCAGTAACTGACCCAACCTGGCAGGAGGATATGCAGAGCGAGGACAGCAGTGCACAGGGGGAGGGAGGCGTAGCATCCCAACAGGCAGTAAGAAGCAGGGTGGTGGCTCCAGGCAGAAGTCAGGCAACCGTTCCCCGGAACAACAACACGACACAAGGTGCCTGTACAAATGTTAGGTCTTCCCGAGTCTGGCAGTTTTTTAAGTTGGATCCAGATGATTCTAAAAAGGCCATTTGCAACACCTGCCGTGCCAGCATCAGCAGGGGTAGCAAAACTAGCAGCCTGACCACCACCAGCATGATCAGGCACATGTCAGCCAAGCACCCGACTTTGTGGGAAGTACAACAGAGTCGAGGAGCAGTGCTTGCTAATGTCACTGCTACGTCTTCGCTGGTTGTGCATGCGAGCCAATCCCCTGTCCATGCTGCCTGCGAACAAGCCTCCTCCGGTCCTGCACCTGCAGTTGCCTACTCAGAAATAACACCATCATCAAGCACGTCCTTGTCCCAGCGCAGCGTTCAGTTATCCATTCAGCAAACCTTTGAACGCAGGCGCAAATACACTGCCAACACCCCACATGCCACAGTTCTAAATGCTAACATTTCGCGACTGCTTGCGCTGGAAATGTTGCCTTTTAGGCTGGTGGAGACAGAAGCATTCCGCGACCTGATGGCGGCAGCTGTCCCACGTTACTCGGTCCCCAGCCGCCACTATTTCTCCCGGTGTGCCGTCCCCGCGTTGCATAACCACGTGTCACAAAACATCACACGTGCCCTGAACAACGCTGTTTCACCCAAAGTCCACCTAACCACAGACACGTGGACAAGTGCTTGTGGGCAAGGCCGCTACATCTCGTTGACGGCACACTGGGTTAATATTGTGGAAGCTGGGACCCAGTCTGAGCGAGGGACGGAACACGTCCTTCCCACACCAAGGTTTGCAGGCCCTACCTCAGTCAGTGTTTCACCCACACTCTACAGCTCCGGAATGTCATGCTCTTCAGCCTCCTCCTCCTCCTGCGCATCCTCATCCACTGTACCCTCCACACCAGTCCCAAGCTGGAAGCACTGCAGCACTGCCTCGGCGAAGCGGCAACAGGCTGTGCTGAAGCTAATCTGCATAGGTGACAAACCCCACAATGCAGAAGAGCTGTGGACAGCTCTGAAACAGCAGGCAGATCACTGGCTCACACCTCTGAACCTAAAGCCAGGAAAGGTCGTGTGTGACAATGGCCGGAACCTGGTGGCGGCTTTGAGGCGAGGCCAGCTGACACATGTTCCATGCGTGGCCCATGTGCTCAACCTCGTGGTTCAGCGGTTTCTAAAGTCATACCCAGAGCTGTCTGATCTGCTGGTAAAAGTTCGCCGCCTGTCTGCACATTTTCGAAAGTCACCTACTGCTTCAGCCGGCCTTGCCGGCTTTCAGCGCAGTTTGCATCTTCCGGCTCACAGACTGGTGTGTGATGTCCCCACGCGTTGGAATTCAACTCTGCACATGTTGGTCAGGATATGTGAGCAGAAGAGGGCAGTTGTTGAGTACCTGCATCACCTAAGCCGTCGGGAAATGGGTCAAACTCCACACATAACACCTGAGGAGTGGAGATGGATGTCCGACCTATGTACCATCCTCCAAAACTTTGAGGACTCCACCAAGATGGTGAGTGGTGATGACGCCATTATTAGCATCACCATACCGCTACTCTGCCTTCTAAAACGGTCTCTGCTCAAAACCAAACATGATGCATTGCAGGCAGAGCGCGATGAGTTGCAGCAAGAAACAGTAGTGGGTGTGGGTGATAACACACAGCCCAGCCTCGTCTCATCACAACGTGCAGTGGAGGACTATGACGAGGAGGAGGATGAAGACATGGAGCAAATCTCCGGCCAAATTGAGGATATGACATGCACACCAGTCATATCCTCGGTTCAGCGTGGCTGGCCAGAGGACAGGGTAGATGAGGAGGAGGAGGAGGAGGAGGAGGAGGACAGCATGTTCAGTCAACGTGTTGGTCAGGCTACTGAAGTCCTGGCTGTTAAGAGTCTGGCGCACATGGCTGACTTTATGGTAAGCTGCCTGTCTCGTGACCCTCGCGTTAAGAACATCTTGGCCGACAATCATTACTGGTTGGTAACACTGTTAGACCCACGCTACAAGGAGAACTTTATGTCTCTTATTCCCGAGGCGGAGAGGTCAACCAAAATGCAGCAGTTCCGGAAGGCCATAGTCACGGAAGTAGGCAAAGCATTCCCCTCACAAAACGCTAGCGGCATAGGTCAGGAATCAGTGGACAACCAAGGCGTACAGCCGAGAGAGGCACAAGTCCAATCCGCCAGAGGTAGGGGAACAGTCTTTAAGATGTGGGACAGTTTTCTCAGCCCCTCACGTACCACAGCCCCTGAGGTGCGGGGTAGTGCCACAAGAAATCCTAAGTTTGCCCAGATGCTCAAGGAGTACCTTGCAGATCGAACAACTGTACTCCGACATTCCTCTGTGCCTTACAATTATTGGGTATCCAAGGTGGACACGTGGCATGAATTGGCTCTCTACGCCTTGGAAGTCCTGGCCTGCCCTGCCGCTAGCGTTTTGTCAGAGCGTGTTTTTAGTGCCGCAGGTGGAATCATTACAGATAAACGCACCCGCCTGTCAACTGAAAATGCTGACAGGCTGACTCTGATCAAGATGAACAAGGGTTGGATTGGGCCAGACTTCACCACACCACCAGCAAATGAGAGCGGAATTTAAAGTTTGTAACGGGAATTTGCCATGTACCTCCAGTCACCCATGGGTACACACTTCTGGACTTTGGATAATCGCTGGACTGCTCCTCCTTCTCCTCATGCGCCACCATGATGACCGTTACAAGAGTTAGGCCTTTGTTTCAGGTATACCCCCAGTGGTAAATTTTTTCGCCCATTCTTTGCAGAATGGACATTACAACGACAGGAGACCCGCTCCTTTGCAATGGGAACAATGTTTTGAGGCCCTCATGCACGTCTCTATGCAGGGACAACGTGGAGCCTCCCAATTTTTGGCTGCCCTGCCAAAGGGCTATACTATAATACACCCACTTCCTGACAATGGACACTTAATGTTTTGAGGCCCTCATGCACGTCTCTATCCAGGGACAACGTGGAGCCTCCCAATTTTTGGCTGCCCTGCCAAAGGGCTATACTACAAAAGACCCACTTCCTGACAATGGACACTTAATGTTTTGAGGCCCTCATGCACGTCTCTATCCAGGGACAACGTGGAGCCTCCCAATTTTTGTCTGCCCTGCCTAAGGGCTATACTATAATACACCCACTTCCTGACAATGGACACTTAATGTTTTGAGGCCCTCATGCACGTCTCTATCCAGGGACAACGTGGAGCCTCCCAATTTTTGGCTGCCCTGCCAAAGGGCTATACTACAAAAGACCCACTTCCTGACAATGGACACTTAATGTTTTGAGGCCCTCATGCACGTCTCTATCCAGGGACAACGTGGAGCCTCCCAATTTTTGGCTGCCCTGCCTAAGGGCTATACTATAATACACCCACTTCCTGACAATGGACACTTAATGTTTTGAGGCCCTCATGCACGTCTCTATCCAGGGACAACGTGGAGCCTCCCAATTTTTGGCTGCCCTGCCAAAGGGCTATACTATAATACACCCACTTCCTGACAATGGACACTTAATGTTTTGAGGCCCTCATGCACGTCTCTATCCAGGGACAACGTGGAGCCTCCCAATTTTTGGCTGCCCTGCCAAAGGGCTATACTACAAAAGACCCACTTCCTTCCAATGGGCACTTCAGGTTTACAGGCCCTCATGCACGTCTCTATCCAGGGACAACGTGGAGCCTCCCAATTTTTGGCTGCCCTGCCTAAGGGCTATACTATAATACACCCACTTCCTGACAATGGACACTTAATGTTTTGAGGCCCTCATGCATGTCTCTATCCAGGGACAACGTGGAGCCTCCCAATTATTGGCTGCCCTGCCAAAGGGCTATACTACAAAAGACCCACTTCCTTCCAATGGGCACTTCAGGTTTACAGGCCCTCATGCACGTCTCTATCCAGGGACAACGTGGAGCCTCCCAATTTTTGGCTGCCCTGCCAAAGGGCTATACTACAAAAGACCCACTTCCTTCCAATGGGCACTTCAGGTTTACAGGCCCTCATGCACGTCTCTATCCAGGGACAACGTGGAGCCTCCCAATTTTTGGCTGCCCTGCCTAAGGGCTATACTATAATACACCCACTTCCTGACACTGGACACTTAATGTTTTGAGGCCCTCATGCACGTCTCTATCCAGGGACAACGTGGAGCCTCCCAATTTTTGGCTGCCCTGCCTAAGGGCTATACTACAATAGACCCACTTCCTTACAATGGGCACTTCAGGTTTACAGGCCATCATGCACGTCTGTATGCAGGGGCATTGGTGAACCTCACAATTTTGGACTGCCCTGGCAAAGGAAAATACTACAAAGACTCAGTTCCTCAAAATGGGCACATTAGACTCAGAGGCCTTTATGTACGTCTCTTCTCAGGGACATCGGAGTGCCACACAATGTTTTACGTAAAATCTTTCATGTATTGATCTCAAAAAGTAACATACATTAGCTCTATCTCACTATTGGGTATGTGCCCTTAACATTTCCGCTATGAAAAATCATTTTGGTGTCATTTTGGAAGGTTTTCTGGTGAGTCCGTAAAAATGGCGTAAAACGCGGACAAAATTATTCACAGCTGTGACTTTTGAGTGATAAATGCTTCAAGGGGTCTTCCCCATGCTGTTGCCATGTCATTTGAGCACTCTTCGGAGACTTTTGTGCCATTTTTAGGGTTTCTACATGCTGCCGGTGGTCATTTCACAAAAATACTCGGGTCTCCCATAGGATAACATTGGGCTCGGTGCTCGGGCCGAGTACACGAGTATCTTGGGAGGCTCGGCCCGAGCTTCGAGCACCCGAGCTTTTTAGTACTCGCTCATCACTACTAATAAACCTAAAAAATAAAAATAAATTGAATAAAAATCATGAATGTTGTGTTATAACAGGAAATTCGGTGTAAGAATGAATATCCGGGATGAGAGTTCAGCGAATGAGTTATAGAAATTGTTACAAAAAGGAGTGTGTACGGTTTATGCGTAAATTTTCAGAATGCGTACATGAAAATTATATGTATGTGAGAATGTCCCCCATGCTTTGTAAAAAGTTATTTATGAAAATGTAAATAAAATATATAAAAATGCCTAATTATTTATAATTTATGAGAAAGATATATATGTATGGAAGAATGTTATAAGGTGTCCAAGAACCATAAAGAAAAAGGGTGCATATATAATGTTAGAGGTCTAGAGTTCCACCAGGCTATATCACCCCTAAAGAAATAGAAAGAAGACCTTACTACCTGTGTACCCCAAAAAAAGCTATATTTCTTAGCCAGGATTATGGTGGAGATATGCACAAGTGAAATAAGAATATAAAGTAATACAATAAGATTATAAAACCAATATGTGTGCATTCATGCACCACCCGGTACGCTACCCTTGCCAAATTGCTCACTCTAGATCCCCACACGATCCATGAAGCCGTTCCCCCGGTCACACCGCCTGCTGCCGGTTCCCACTCATCCCTGGGGGAGTTAGGCGAGTGGTATCGAGAGCTACATGTCGGCACTGATGATACCCCCATACACCACAAGGAAGGGGTATACCGGGTGGTACAGGAGTATGAGCGGGTTTTTAGCAAGCACCCTCTAGATTTTGGGCAGATTAAAGGGGTTCAACACCACATCCCTACCGGTACACACTCCCCTATTAAAGAGAGATACAGGCCTATTCCCCCTGCGCACTACCAATGCGCCAAAGACATGTTGAGGAACATGAAGGAGGCAGGGGTTATTAGGGACAGCTGTAGTCCCTGGGCCGCTCCGTTGGTGCTGGTTAAGAAGAAGGATGGCACCATGCGGATGTGTGTGGATTACCGGAAGATTAACCAGATAACGCATAAGGATGCTTACCCTCTGCCCCGCATCAAAGAGTCCCTGGCCTCGCTGAGAACCGCTAACTACTTCTCCACCCTTGACCTCACCAGCGGGTACTGGCAGGTGGCCGTGGCACCGGAAGACCGAGAGAAGACTGCCTATGGGACCGTTTTGCTGTACTTGGATGATGTGATTGTGTACTCACAGACGTATGAAGCCCACCTGGAGCACCTAGCCGAGGTGTTCGCGTCCCTTGCCAAGTATGGGATGAAGTTGAAGCCCTCAAAGTGTCATCTGCTGAAACCCAGAGTGCAGTACCTAGGACATGTGGTTGGTGCGGAAGGTGTCGCCCCCAACCCCGAGAAGATCACCGCCATCCAAGACTGGCCGAGACCGACCACAGTGAGGGAAGTGAGGCAGTTTCTGGGCCTGGTGGGATATTACCGTCGCTTCATTAAGGGGTACACAAAGATGGCTGCCCCCATGCAAGACCTCCTCGTAGGACAGACCAAGGGTGGTAGATCCCTAGTAGCCCCATTGGTGTGGGAAGAAAAGCATGAGGAATCCTTCCGCCAGCTGAGAACAGCCCTGACCGGAGAGGAAATCCTAGCGTACCCTGACTACAGCCGCCCATTCATCCTCTACACCGACGCCAGCAATGTGGGCTTGGGGGCTGTTCTATCCCAGGTCCAAGACAGAAGGGAAAAGGTAATAGCTTATGCTAGCCGAAAACTCCGACCGACTGAGAGGAACCCTGAGAACTACATCTCCTTCAAGCTTGAGCTCTTGGCACTGGTGTGGGCTATCACCGAGCGGTTCCGCCATTACCTGGCAGCAGCCAAGTTCACCGCGTACACAGACAATAACCTGCTGACCCATCTAGATACGGCCAAGCTGGGCGCGTTGGAGCAGCGGTGGGTGACCAGGTTAGCCAACTACGATTTCACCATCAAGTACCGGGCCGGCCGTACCAACGTCAATGCCAATGCACTCTCCCGGATGCCCCACCTGTCGGAAGAGGGGCCAGAGGATGATGACCTCGAAGAGATCGAGTTGCCTGCATTTCACCGGCCATTCACTGAGAAGGTGCACGTCTACCAACAACGGGTGAACCTGGATCCGCTGCCCCGACAGGACTGGCAGGAAGCTCAGGACCAGGCACCTGCTGTCCGCCTGGTCAAGACTCTAGTGGAACAGGGTTCTGCTGGGATAGACCCTGCTGCCCCTGCCGAAGCCCAACGTCTGTGGCAAGAACGGACCCGGCTATACCTACACCAGGGGAAGTTGTATCGCGAGCTGATTAATCCAAAGACTCACGAGAAGATCCGCCAGCTGGTGATTCCCCAGGCTAACGTGCCCACCGTCCTGCAAGCATACCATGATGGTGCAGTGCACTTCGGGTGGAAGAAGCTAGAGATGTTGTTAAGAGAGCGGTTCTATTGGAGTGGAATGCGGGAATCTGTGGAGGCCTGGTGCCGAGAATGTGGCCCTTGCGCATTGAGAAGGAAGGACGAGGCCAGCCAGAAGGCACCCCTACACCCGATCATTACACACCAACCGCTGGAGCTGGTTGCCCTTGACCATGTAAAGCTCACCCCCAGCCGAAGTGGGTACACCTACGCTCTGACCATCGTAGACCACTACTCGAGGTTCCTGGTGGTTGTCCCAGTTAAGGACTTAACCGGCCGCACCGCTGCTAAGGCTTTCCAGGCTTATTTCTGTTGACCGCATTGGTACCCGGAGAGGGTGCTTACCGACCAGGGTCCGGCCTTTGAAGCAGAGGTATTCCAGGAATTCTGCCAGTTGTACGGCTGCAAGAAAATCCGGACCACGCCTTACCACGCCCAAACCAATGGCATTTGTGAAAAGATGAACCACTTGGTCCTGGGCCTCCTCAAGACGTTACCACTGGAAGAGCGGAACCTGTGGCTGGAGAAGCTACCTGACCTGGTCGATATGTACAACAACATCCCTTCCAGCTCTACGAAATGCACTCCAGCATACCTGATGAGAGCTCGTCCCGGCCGGCTACCAGTGGATCTGGAAATGGGCTTGGAAGCTTCAGAAGCACTCCTGTCGACAGCTGAATGGGACACTCGGCGGAGGACACAGTACCGACAGGTCCAGGAGTATGTTGAAAAGAACTTGTGCCGGAGTCGGGGACAACAGGAGCAGTGCTTCAACAAGAAGGCGCCTGCCGGTTCCTTCCAACCTGGGGATGTAGTGCTGAAGCGGAAAAGAAGGGCCCACAAGCTGGATGATCAATGGGAAAAAACCCCGTATCTAGTCCAGCCCACAGGATGGGAGAATGGGAAGGCCTACCAGATCAGCCGTGACCAGGGGGGGACTTTGGCCACGGTTTCCCGAGACCACCTGAAGAAGTGCCCACCAGCATTGAGAGTAGCGGATGAGGCTCCAGTTCCCAGTCCAGTGGAGAAGGAAAAAGAGGTAATCCACACCATGATGGGTGATTTTCCAGCAGACTGGCCTACACAGAACGGTGCGGTGATCCTTCCAGTGATACTGTTCCCACAACCCGTGGATGAAGAAATGATGGAAACGGTTAACCGCGAGCCAGTGCCCAGGGATGTACCTGTACCCAGCTCCCCTACGCCTCCGCCTGCCCCACATGATAGCAGGGAGGAGGAACTGACTGTTCCCTCTGCCCCACTGCCTGTCACCACTGACACCGGACCCCGAAGGTCCACTCGCCCCAACCTAGGTAGACCCCCACTTAGGTACAGGGAAACTACTCTTTAAAAGGGGGGGGCTTTATGTGTTGAGTGTACCAGTTTGAAAGTTTTAAATGATAAGTAAAGATGATCAACCAAAGAAGTTTACCTGATTGAACCGTGATTAAACCGGCCGTTGCCGGCAACTGTTGTCCCCGTAGGGACTGTGCAACCATTGCGTAAGGAACTGCTTACGGACAAGCCCGAGAACTTGCAGGGCAACCACAAACTTAGTGCAATGTAAATAAAAATGTTTGTTGGCTTGACACCGTTACCGCCTCCGGAGAGGCTGATTTGGGAGGATGGGCCTGGAGGAAAGGGATGGCCTAGGCCCGCCACTACCGTAACCGGTGGCGATCCTCCGGGGGTTCAGGGGTCCCCTTGGACGTGGGCCCCCTGAAAGACACAGAACCCGCTCGGGCAACTTGGTGCTGGACTGGGGTCAAGGGGTGCTGCCCGCTTCTTAGGGGCAGCATCAGGGCCAGGTTGTTTGGGTGGGAGAAGAGCGGAAGCTGTACCGTTGTAAAATGTTTATGATGCTTTTACATGTTTTACCGTTTTATTCTTTTTCAGTTGTGAAAATAAAACCGGTGATGGACGGGCAGCCCGCGGACGGTCTGCATTTTACTATAGGGGAATGTGGCGCCCTGGACAAGCCAGGTCGTCACAGGTACTACACCAACACACTCTACACTCCGGCTAGGCACACCGAAGCTAAACACAAATCCTAGTTGCCTTCCTCCAGGGGCTGATGTCCACACCAGGGGGTGGGCCAGGCGGTTGATCCCACCCACCGAGGAGTTCACAGTCCTGGAGGCGGGAAAAGGAGTCAGATTAGAGATCAGTTTTGGAGTTAGAGAAGTGAAGAGGAGAGGAGGCTGACCGTGTCCGGGTGTGTGGCCCGGGCACTCAGCAAGGTTGGCAGACGGTGGTGACCTTCTGCAGGAGAGGCTGATTGGAGTGAACCGTACGGACCGGGGATGGGCGGTGGCCCGCCGGTACCAGATCGGGGAGTGAAGAGAAGCCAGCACCATCCGGCAGGGCCTACGGACCCCGACCAGGCTAGGAGTCGCCGTAAAACCGGTCAAATCCGTTAGCGACAGGAACCTCCAGGGTTTCCCAGCAGTCAAGACCCGATTGAAGGCAACAGCTCACACCGTAGAGGGAAGCACAGTCACCGCCAAGGCTACAGTTCCCAGGGCCAGAGCCTGCGGGCAAAAGGGGCTCCCTCAGCATCCATCCAAGCTGGGGAGCGGGTTACCGGTGGGAAGCCCGCTAGATTTTGGGGGAATAAAAGGGGTCCAACACCACATCCCCACAGGTGCACACCCACCCATCAAAGAGAGCTATAAGCCAATACCACCTTCACATTGCCAGTGTACCAAGGACATGTTGAGCAACATGAAGGCGGCTGGGGCTATCCGTGACAGTTGTAGCCTTTGGGCAGCTCTGTTGATCCTGTTAAAAAAGAAGGACGGCACCACTCCCCGTATTGAGGAATCGCTAGCTGCATTGAGAACTGCAAATTATTTTTCTACCCTTGATCTCACTAGTCACTATTGGCAAGTGTCCGTTGCTGAGGCAGACCGGGAGAAGACCGCCTTCGCCACCCCTATGGGTCTCTGCGAGTTCAAAAGCATGCCCTTCGAGCTGTGCAATGCGCCAGGAACCTTCCAGAGGCTGATGGAATGCTGCTTGGGACAAGATTTTAGGGTGTATAAAAAGGGAGATTAGATCCCGTGATCCCAACGTATTGTTACACCTCTATAAATCACTTGTAAGGCTACATCTGGAATATGGGAACCAGTTTTGGGCTCCACATTTTAATAAGGACATTCAGAAGTTAGAGTCAGTTCAAAGGTGGGCAACTAGACTACTACAAGGAATGGAAGGCCTCCCATATGATGACAAGTTGAAAAAGTTATTAAGTGATTATTGGCTGCAATGGGGCTTTCTGGCTGGTGCCAGCCTCTCTTCTTAGCACACAGGAACCACAATCCCTACACCATGCTTCAATGGATTCTCTCATCCCAGCCCAGTAAAACTACATATTTTACACAGTCATAAGCAGCCAAAAGGGATCTATTCTATTCAATTGCAAATGATCTAGATAAGACTGAGAATAAGATACTGCACGGGACATAGCAGAGTTGGTCAAGTTGAGTGGAGATGAGTTTGCTATTTGGCACAGCTTTTTGCATCAATAAAGCAAGTAAAAGGTGTGAAAGATAAAAAAAAGGGTGAAAGTGTGAAAAGTGAATTGGCCAAATTGAGGTGCATATAAAGTTTTTGCTTTCTTTCAATTCACTAATGGGGCTCATTTGAATCAGGTGAATTGAGTTCTGCTTTTGGAAACTGGGTTAAGAAGGGGTGCACCGGTCCTGGAGGTACTGCAATACCAGGTCAATGCGTGCAGTGGACAGAGCAAGATTTTTTCCATCTCCTTGTTCTAAAAATCCATTTAATATATGGTCCCCAGAGAGGGGACGTATCAGATATTAAACTGATAAGAACAGATTTAATTTTTTTTTTTTTCTGTTTATCAGTAGGACTTCAAAATAACAAAGGTGATCGCCTCCCGTTGCCTGGGAACCGTCCAGGCACAAGAGGGCTATGTGTCACCAGAAGGCGCACACACTTCCTCAAGGCCGGCAGACGTGCAATCCCAGGCACCTTCCAGTACCGACCAAGGTAGCGTCCTCCAAAACTACACTTGATCTTAGCCAAAAGGCCGAGAAGCTATAACCCGAATTGGTTACGGCCTTGAGTGGCACCCTGGCCTATACCGGACACATCTTAGGGAGAGGGAGACAAACCCACGCCTACAGAAGACATTTTGTCACCCAAGCCAACCCTTGAAAAGGCTGTTTTGCAGAGCAAAAACAAGAAGAATGGTGCTTTTTGCAGCCGCCGCCCACTGCAATGAATCTGAATAACTCCTCCTTTTGGACACAAGCACCTCCCCTCCCCCTTGCAGTCTTTCCAATTCATGATACAAAAAGACGGACGGACAGGACAGGACAGGACAGGCTGCCTGACTTTCCGTCACTGCCACCCTTTGCCATCCTTGCCCGTAGAAAGCCCTTTCATCATCCCCAAACCCTAATCTTTTCCCTTCTCTTCCCAGATGCGTCTCACTCCCTTTCATTAGGAAGTGAGCGCAGCCTTTTCTCCGTTCTGCACATGCGCGACGTTAAACACAAATGCGCAGGCGTGCGTTCCATTACTCTCACTGCATTCCACTCCCATACAGGAAGTGGGCGCAGCTATTACTACGGTCGCACATAAAAGAACCCACGGCCACCACTGCACATAGCTGACTCCACCACAGGACACCCACTTCTACACCAACGCAGGTAAGACAGGATCGGCACCTCTATGCTCCCGTTACAATCAGGCTCAGTCACCATGTGATAACGCTCTCAACTCTTTAGTTGCAGGCTCCCCTTGCTTCACCTCCACTGGCTGTGCTGCCATTTCCTCTCCCACCTGGAAGGTATACTTTATTCCACTATTTTCCTGTTTCTCTCTTCCCCCTTTTCCCATAACCTACTTTTATCTGCATTTGTGGGGTATCTATATGCTATTTACATCATAGTTTTATTCATTAATATGGAAGGGAAGAGTGCCCATGAGAGTGTTGAACTGCGGAGAGCAAGAGATTAAGCTGCTCCGATTTGCCACCATTGATAAGCTGTTCTCAGTAGATACACATGCTATCCAAACAGCAGCATCCACCATTGCTTCAGCCCACCCATTCAGTGACAGCTCACCAAGTCAGCCAGAGGAGTGGTGTAAGGAATTACACGTAGGCACTGACTCCACACCTTCACATCACAAGAAGGGGGTCTACAGGCTAGTGCAAGAATACGAGCAAGTCTTCAGCAAACATCCGCTAGACTTTTGAAGAATAAAAGGGGTCAAACACTACATCCCCACAAGTGCACACCCACCCATCAAAGAGAGATATAAGCCAAAACTACCTGCACATTACCAGTGTACCAAGGACATGTTGAGCAACATGAAGGAGGCTGGGGTTATCCGTGACAGTTGTAGCCTCTGGGCAGCTCCGTTGGTCCTGTTAAAGAAGAAGGACAGCACCACTCCCCTGTATTGAGGAATAGCTAGCTGCATTGAGAACTGCAAATTATTTTTCTACCCTTGATCTCACTAGTCGCTATTGGCAAGTGTCCGTTGCTGAGGCAGACCGGGAGAAGACCGCCTTTGCCACCCCGATGGGTCTCTGCGAGTTCAAAAGCATGCCCTTCGAGCTGTGCAATTTGCCAGGAACCTTCCAGAGGCTGATGGAATGCTGCTTGGGACACCGAAACTTTGAAACGGTACTGCTATACCTTTATGATGTTATTGTTTATTCTAAAGCAAACAAGATTTTAGGGTGTATAAAAAGGGAGATTAGATCCGGTGATCCCAACGTATTGTTACCCCTCTATAAATCACTTGTAAGGCCACATCTGGAATATGGGGTAAAGTCCTGAGCAGGTTGATAACCATTGGTTTGAGCATGGTAGGGTGTAGTGCGCATCTTCCTGCATCGGTAAAAGCTGCAGAAGTCCTTGAAGATTTCCGCTTCAAAGGCTGTGCCTTGATCTGTGAGGACTCTCTCTGAGTAGCCATGAGGTCTGCATAAGTGTGCTTGGAAGACCTTCGCTGCAGTATGGGCCATTAGATCTTTGACTTGTACCACAACCATAAATCTCGAGTAGTTGTCTACCATCGTAAGTGCATACGTGAGCTCGCCTCGATATTCTGCAACAAAACTCCCTTTTTCGATTTCAGTTTCAGCAAACACTCCTCTTCCTGTAGAAAATATTTATCATTACCTAAGACAGTCATTCTAATGCATGACAATATTAAGGCAATTTAGTTAAAACTTGTTTTAACTCACCTTTAAGGGGATTGATGTATTTCATGGTCAATCCAGGTTTGTCAGTGATGGCACTGACATAATGTATGGCGTCTTTTTCGGGCGTTATCCTTTGCCTTTTCATTGTGAAAATCCAGTTGCCTATATCAAAGCAAATTCTACTACTTGTAAAGTATGCAGAAAATGAAATGTAGAACATATAACATCAACTGCTTAGGAACGCATCATAGGTTAGTACTTAAAAGGATATTGTCATGTTCTAGTCATAATGCAAGCTGGACATTTTTCATGTTACCCTGTAATCGCCGGCCTGTTCTAATGCTCACAAGCCAAGATATAGGCTCAGCTGCTAAGGCTTCCCTCTGCCTTCTGAATGAAACTTGAATATGTCTGGGTCACTGTGTATATAGCAGGTGCTCAGAAAAAATAAGAGTCAATTCAATAGAAATAGCTCTGGCACACTATAGTGATCAATAACGTAAGAAAAGAACTCTTGGAATGCTGAAAATTCTTTATTTGTGCAAAAGGATAATTCATCCAACGTTTCGACCTTGTTTTTAGGTCTTTATCAAGGATAAAGTTATCTAAGATCATAAAGGGTTACAAAACCATATAAACACGTAATTAGTACATAGTACAACATAACAGTACAATATATTGCTACTTGAGAGTACAATGGGTCAAATGACCATGATGCACATACAAAAAATTTTTCCAAAGCCATAGTGAAAACATTTGTACTGAGGAAAGAAAATTTCCACATGACCTATCTGGAGAAACATTCTGGATCAAACAACCAAAAATAGTCAAGCAGGTAAATACACACCTATATGGATAACAGGATGATATGTGTTCAATTGTATAGCGTCATTGCCATTAAGGTACAAATGGAAAACTTGCAATCCTATATAGTGAAGGAAATGAACACATATCATATCAAAGAACACAGGAACATGGGTGTGAGAAAAACCTCAATGTTTATACTTTGTTCTTTATAATGGTGTGAACATGTATATGTCTCAGTACCTTATGCACTTGAGAATTCTAGTGAGTAGATCATGAAAGCCTATTTCAGAACTGGAATCGGTAAATAATTGTAGGTGGAATCTAAATGAAAAGATGGTACAAGTGTTATCATGACACGTGGGCTATAACACAATGGACCGTGTGACAAAGAAGAAAGGAGAGAAAGAAGAGGAAGAAAATGCAACTACCTGTAACATTACGTGATAGTCACTGGTAAGTATCACTTGACAATTCAAGTGAAAAAGGATTCCTTTATTAAAGGGTTCTCAGTCGCCTCAGGATCATGAAATACTAGGGTAAATGATATGAGAATGGGTAAGAAGCACCACTAAAGGAAATATGAGATGCAGGACATATATCTATAAACCCCTGAACTACATGATAGAAATAAAAAGAAGAAAAAAGAAAAAAAAGAAGAAAAGAAGAACACATAGAATGCGGAAAGAGAATGGGTACAACTACCTGAGTTACTGCAGGGAGGCCCCTGGTTGGTATTGTGAGGGTTAGTGGAATTCCTTCACTGAAGGGTTCTCAGTTGCCTCAGGTTCGTGAAAAATGCTATAGACAAATAATGCCCGGAGAAAAGGGGTTCATATACAGCGAATAATGGTAATACAAGGTACATGTGTCACATGTAATAGTATATATATATATATATATATATTGTACTAAGCTCTACACCAGAAATAGAAAGTAGTCCCTCTGCCTTCTGTCTAGGTGCCCTGAGTTATGTCCTGTAAACTGTCACAGGGACCCAGACACACATGTGTAGTAGGGGAATATCCCTGCTGAGATGCCAGTGCTAGAGCACTCGTTTGCTGTGGAGTTGAACGCTATGTGAGCAGTTCTTACCTTCAATGAGCAGAAGTCTCTTTTTTCAGATTTCAATATCTCTGTGGGTATCTGGCAGAAATATGGAATACTCTTTACTGCTAAGACCCTGTACACCACTCCCACTAAAGGGGGCTTTACACGCTGCGACATCGCTAATGCGGAGTCGTTGGGGTCACGGAATTTGTGACGCACATCCGGCCGCATTAGCGATGTTGCTGCGTGTGACACCGATGAGCGATTTTGCATCGCTGCAAAAACGTGCAAAATCGCTCATCGGTGACATGGGTCTCCATTCTCGATTATCGTTACTGCAGCAGTAACGATGTAGTTCGTCGCTCCTGCGGCAGCACACATCGCTCCGTGTGACACCGCAGAAACGAGGAACCTCTCCTTACCTGCCTCCCAGCCGCTATGAGGAAGGAAGGAGGTGGGCGGGATGTTCCGGCCACTCATCTCCGCCCCTCCGCTGCTATTGGGCGGTCGCTCAGTGACGTCGCTGTGACGCCGCACGGACCGCCCCCTTAGAAAGGAGGCGGTTCGCCGGTCACAGCGACGTCGCCGGGCAGGTAAGTATGTGTGACGGGTCTGGTCGGTGTTGTGCAGCATGGGCAGCGATTTGCCCGTGTCGCGCAACAGATGGGGGCGGGTATCCACACTAGCGATATCGGGACCGATATCGCAGTGTGTAAAGTAGCCTTTAATAAACTGTGTAAAGGATTTTAAGTAAAAATCCACAATAAACCAGCGCTAGATGGGTTTTTATAATTTTATTAATAGACCACAAATAAAAAAATTTTTGCTATCCTTGTTTCAAGACAGAGTATTTGATAATATACAATACACTGATTATTACTAAAACCAAGGACCACATAAAACAAGGACCACATAAAATAAAAAATGAAAGTAATGAGAATAAAATTCTTTTGTATAACCAATTAACTTCGAGGTGATACAATATTCACATTGATTTAGTTTTACCAGTCTAATGTAATGCCCCGGCCGGTGGCATATATTTTGTTTGGTTAATAATTTAGACTTATACAATGAAAGATGTACTATACCACCCCTGGCTAACTTACAAGTTTTAAGTTGTACAATATAAGTTTGCGACGTTATATTCGCCCCCAGGGCCTGGGGGAATAAACCTCACAACAACTTGACCGCAAAAAACACCCCGGATTTCTCCGTTGATTAGGCTGGAACCGCTATGTACAGGATTGACCTGTTAGACTTCCAGAGCGGACGTTTTGAGGCCAGTGGCCGCGACTAGTGCTGGCTCTGGGGGAGATGTATGGTTACCGACATCCCTCTTTACAGAGCCTTTATAACACTTCACAAGGCCACAAACCAGCCGGTCCCGTATTCTCCCAAATGTACTTTCGAAATCAAGCAGTACGAAGCCACTGAAAGCACCAAGATGTTGGCTGCGGACAACAATAAGATCAGCGGTAACTACTCAGCCTCTCCGGCGGGCAGTCCAGACCGTATCCAGTGTCAGCTGACTGATTCCACACAGGAGGAAGTTGCTTGGCAGGTTAGCACCACACAAGGCTCCGATCCGCTTCCAAACGAGCAATGCAGAACCGCTGGAGGTACCAATGTATCCTGGTTGCAGACAAAGGAAATGTCAGCGGTAACCTCTCAACCTCTCCAGCAGGCAATCCGTACCGTGTCCAGTGGAAGCCGGTTGATTCCACACGAGGGAGAGATTACTTGGCAGGTTATCACCGCACAGGTGAGGTAGGCAAAAACAGAGTCCTGATCCGACGCGCGTTTCGGGGGCGTGTAACGGCCCCCTTCCTCAAGGATAACTCAGCTGTTGCCTAGAGCACTATTTATGCATATATTTAATTGGTTATAATTTGCATAAAATTAAACAATGTTTAAATTCAACCAACATTCAATGACCACTACATATATCAATTTGTGAAAGACCGTTCATAATAGCCATATAATATAATTATGTGCAAAGGTTTTTCTAAAGGTTTTTCTAAAAAGACCTATATATAGCCTTGCTTGTATCATCATATACTGGGAAGACAATGTGTATATATGCATATGCTTTTTTTCAACAATAAATTTAACAAAAGGACATCATAAAGGTGTAATATAAATTTGCTATAATATGAAAAGCCCCTTATATCTACATCAACCTTGGGCAAGTGAAGCACCAATTTATATCATATCAAAGAACACAGGAACATGGGTGTGAGAAAAACCTCAATGTTTATACTTTGTTCTTTATAATGGTGTGAACATGTATATGTCTCAGTACCTTATGAACTTGAGAATTCTAGTGGTAGATGATGAAAGCCTATTCCAGAACTGGAATCGGTAAATAATTGTAGGTGGAATCTAAATGAAAAGATGGTACAAGTGTTATCATGACACGTGGGCTATAACACAATGGACCGTGTGACAAAGAAGAAAGGAGAGAAAGAAGAGGAAGAAAATGGAACTACCTGTAACATTACGTGATAGTCACTGGTAAGTATCACTTGACAATTCAGGTGAAAAAGGATTCCTTTATTAAAGGGTTCTCAGTCGCCTCAGGATCATGAAATACTAGGGTAAATGATATGAGAATGGGTAAGAAGCACCACTAAAGGAAATATGAGATGCAGGACATATATCTATAAACCCCTGAACTACATGATAGAAATAAAAAGAAGAAAAAAGAAAAAAAAGAAGAAAGAAGAACACATAGAATGCGGAAAGAGAATGGGTACAACTACCTGAGTTACTGCAGGGAGGCCCCTGGTAGGTATTGTGAGGGTTAGTGGAATTCCTTCACTGAAGGGTTCTCAGTTGCCTCAGGTTCGTGAAAAATGCTATAGACAAATAATGCCCGGAGAAAAGGGGTTCATATACAGCGAATAATGGTAATACAAGGTACATGTGTCCCATGTAATAGTATAAATATATATATATTGTACTAAGCTCTACACCAGAAATAGAAAGTAGTCCCTCTGCCTTCTGTCTAGGTGCCCTGAGTTATGTCCTGTAAACTGTCACAGTGACCTAGACACACATGTGTAGTAGGGGAATATCCCTGCTGAGATGCCAGTGCTAGAGCACTCGTTTGCTGTGGAGTTGAACGCTATGTGAGCAGTTCTTACCTTCAATGAGCAGAAGTCTCTTTTTTCAGATTTCAATATCTCTGTGGGTATCTGGCAGAAATATGGAATACTCTTTACTGCTAAGACCCTGTACACCACTCCCACTAAAGGGGGCTTTACACGCTGCGACATCGCTAATGCGGAGTCGTTGGGGTCACGGAATTTGTGACGCACATCCGGCCGCATTAGCGATGTTGCTGCGTGTGATACCGATGAGCGATTTTGCATCGTTGCAAAAACGTGCAAAATCGCTCATCGGTGACATGGGTCTCCATTCTCGATTATCGTTACTGCAGCAGTAACGATGTAGTTCGTCGCTCCTGCGGTAGCACACATCGCTCCGTGTGACACCGCAGAAACGAGGAACCTCTCCTTACCTGCCTCCCAGCCGCTATGAGGAAGGAAGGAGGTGGGCGGGATGTTCCGGCCACTCATCTCCGCCCCTCCGCTGCTATTGGGCGGTCGCTCAGTGACGTCGCTGTGACGCCGCACGGACCGCCCCCTTAGAAAGGAGGCGGTTCGCCGGACACAGCGACGTCGCCGGGCAGGTAAGTATGTGTGACGGGTCTGGTCGGTGTTGTGCGGCATGGGCAGCGATTTGCCCGTGTCGCGCAACAGATGGGGGCGGGTACCCACACTAGCGATATCGGGACCGATATCGCAGTGTGTAAAGTAGCCTTTAGTCACATGACCAAGACTGTATCTGTGTCCCTACAACACACTTGAGACAAATGTGTGTGTGAGCCTGCATTGTGGGGTATATATAATATATTATAGAGCTGGGAAGGATCATTCTAAGCAGTGAGCTGTTCCAGTATTTGTAGGAAAATACCCAGTAGAAGCATCAAACACAGCACCAATACCTCCCATCAGTATTCCACCACAGTGCCATGTAACCCATGCCCTACACTCCCATCTACACCAATACTATACAGGCACAAACTAGTATATCTGACTAAAAGCCCCCAAAATATGAAGAACGGCCTATAGTTGAGTGTGGATATAAAATCTATGTGAGCAGAGCTAGAATAGAAATCACTGACCGCATTGAAGTCATTCTGACCATAAATCACCATGATATCAAGGTGAGGAGTTGTGTGTTACTGCTGGGAGGAAAGGGTTAACAGTGGAATATTAAGGTGCATTTCTGTGTTACTAGTCAATGTAACAATTCAGTATGAGCTGCTCTTGGTGCCGGGGGAGGGAGATGCTCTCCTGAGCAAGATAGATGGGGAATGAACATGATATCTATATAGTGTAAGGCAGGAGGTCTCAAACCAGGTGATCATGTCTGATCAACTGGTTACATTATGTCTGATTACCTTGTCTAACAGTTTTTTCTCCCCTTTCTTTACCTTCCAGGTTCCCATAGTCACGTGAAATATCCCTGTTGCACTTGATTACGGCTCACTATTCACTATAGGATGTCTTATATCTAACATCACACTCTCACCCATCAGCACTCTATAGGTTTGTATAAGGTATGCGCTTACACATCCGGTCCTCCATAGGTATTTCCACTTATGTAACACTATCCCTATGATCACTCATAACTCATACCCTTGTAGTCAATTACAGCCTCCTCTCTCCCCCCTCCCCTTCTCCCTTTCCATCTATAATTTTGCCAGTACAATATTAGTTTACATTAGGCACACACTCACATATTCCTTTCCTTAGTGATTTATTGTAATTCACATTCACATACAATTCTCTATGCCTGCCCCATTACTACATTCATACCTACTTGACCCTATCCTGATACCCCTTGTCTCACCTTGTTGGTCCCTACACCTGTTATCATGTCCTTTCCTGTGTCTGTCTTGTCACACAACACATTTTAGCATATAACTTGTGCTCCTTATTACCTGTCCTGCCTATTAGAATTATGTCCATTATGTCCATGCATGGCCCAATGAATCAAGTCTGTACTTCATATTCATGGTTTAAGCCTTTGGGTTCCAATGTGCCCAGAGTATATATCCAGAAAGATTCCCTTTCTTTGAGCTTCCTAATTCTATTGCCTCCTCTGCGTATGGCTTGGACATGTTCGATGACTTGGAATCTTAATTGGATCACTGTGTGATTATGCGTCACAAAATGGTGTGGGACTGGTAATAGAATCTGCTTACAATGTATTGTTGACTTGTGTTTAGCTCAAAGAAAGAGAATCTTTCTGGATATGTACTCTGGGCACATTAGAACCCAAGGGCTTAAACCGTGAATATGAAGTAAAGACTTGATTCATTGGGCCGTGCACCATGTCACCAAGTGTCCAATTGCATTGTCCAATGGCTCACAATGGTTATGCGTTTTCATTGGATGGATAATCGAAGCCATGTTTTTTTCCTTTCTGTTGGGTTTGTTGTGTGAGTAGCCTATAGGATTAAGTTGGTTACCGCAGGCAGTGGATTTAACTTCCTGTCTTTGGTCCAGTGGTAGATGGATTGTCTGGTCTATGAGCTGTTATTGGTTTGAATGCAGGTGAATGCCCATGGGCTGCTTATGACTGTGTAAAATAGTATTGATTCATGATGGATTTCAGACTACATGTAGATATCTTCAGTCTTTCTATCCACATCATTTAAATGAACATTACCCATGCAGCTTGAAATTCATCCAATAAGAGAAGCAACCTTGTACAACCAATCTGATAAGGGCACAGTATATCCTAAGGGAAGGTTATGGCTATAAAAGGGGACTTCTTGGAGTCACCAGGTTGTTGATGGATGTTGCATGATCTAGTCTAAGCTCTTAGGGGCTGGCTAGGGGATCAGAACCAGGATGCCTTGTGGACTCGGTCTAGGGACTTTGGCTTCAACTAGAGGATCACTTGGCTACATGGCTTCAATCTAGGGGCTCCAATTCCGATTGGAGATCATAACCGCAATCTAGGGATTTCGACTCCGGCTGCCAGGATTATACCATATCATCATACCAGAGACTACTTAAGGAAGAAACCCAGGTTGGACAATTTTGTCACCTGGCTACAGACTTTGCAGACCTCAGCCAGCTTCCTAAATCTGGCGCTATTCTATTGTCGGTGGGTGCCCGACAAATTACACAGCTATGTAAAATTTTGGTTTATGAAACTTCAAATCCAGTGACTGATTATTATGTTTTCTAATGTCCTGATTTAAAAAAAAAAAAAATATTTTTTTTTAACCATCAAATATTGATTTTGTACAATCCATGTGTGAAGTTACATACAAGTGACATGAACAAGAAAAATACTTATTGTAACCAAAAATATTCACAATTTTATATATAAAATACATTTATTTATTGTACAGTCATTCTGCAACTTTATTAGAAATTTATTCTTGCACTTTTTCCTTTTCTCTAGATCCCCCTTTTCTCTTATAGAAGGCCTGTGGATCTTCTCTGTGAAGCATCCGGCAATCATGTTCACGTTTCATTTACTTTGGTATCGTCGTTCCATCTCCTTGATATTCCGATGAAAACCTTCTTGTTCTTCCCACCAGCACCAAGGTTTTCAGACAAGTAGTCCAAATAGGAATGTAAAAAATGTAACTTCAAATTCATTAGACAACCCAAGGCTTTGAAACGTTTCAGCATGTTCTCCACGATGGACTTAAATTTTGATTCTTTGTTGTTACCTAGAAACGTATTTATTGCTTCTTTCAAAGAGTCCCAAGCCCTTTTTTCAACAGTTTTCATTATTGTTTAAAACACGTCATCCTTCATTCATGGGTTTCTGAATATCCGAACCCACAAAAATGCTTTTGTGCTGCCCCTGTGCCAGCAGCCGCCGTTGGTCGGATCCAGACCTTCTAAGAGAGTGGCTCGACCCGGGGGTCTCGCGGACATGTCGAATAAAAGGAGGAATGTAGATGTATGGGCTAGGCCGTATTAAGTTTGTGACGCCACCAACGGTGTGTGGTGAGGTGGGACACCACCGCTGCCGTTATGGGATACCCGGGAGAGATGTAGTGGCAGCTGGATGTTAACCCCTCCGTGTGTAGGGATGATTGCCCCGGGGCCCAGTGTCTTTGTGCAGGGTATGGTGATGGCAAGGGCCGGCGCGCCTGAGCAAGCAGGGGGATGTTTGGTTACTCACAGTAAATGAATCACACGAGTCTTTCGGTAAACCAAAGGTGCTGGTGGCCTGCCGCCCCGGCCGGTTGCATTCAGGTCCCCCACCCAGGCTGGTGGTCGCTGTCCTTTACTCTGCACTTGTTTTTGTGTATGGTGGACTGCCTGGTCTGGAACTCAGGAGTCCGCTCCCGGCTGGATATGGCCTAAGGAGCCGTGCCCGCAGGCGCTGGCCCGTGGGATCTAAGGGCCCTGGCGGTGGCCTTATCCCTATCAGTGGGCTGTTGTCTTCTTTGAGGGACTTTAGGTGGGATAGGACCTATAATCCTGCCCTCAATCATTTAATTAGCTAGGCCGCTGGTTTCGGTCCTGGCTTCAGGGTCCTAGGTGACTAGGGTTTCAGGTCGGCTGTGTGTTTCCTAAGTGAGGAAAGGTGTTGTGCGGGGGCCTATCTGTAACTACCTGGTTTTGCCAGGGCATCACACCTTCCTTCAGACTTGATTCTGACAGTCCCTGAAACTTGGTACACAGGTACTTAAACATCTCTCCTTCTTTCAGTAGCGCTTTCACAAACAGCTTCATCAGTCCAAGCTTACAGTGGAGTGGTGGCAAGAGAACTTTAGGTGGGATCAACTAAGCTTTATGCAACAATGTTCTTGAGTCCCGGTTACAAAGATGTTCTTGTTGGCCAATTTTTTTTGCTCCAGTGAAGAGTCCTAACCTGGCTTTCCAATTCACACAAAAAGCATGTGTTCTGCCTTCTTTTACGTAATGCTGTGAATCTCTAGCATACAGCTAAACCCTAGTTCACATTTCAAATAAACAGACTGTGGAGTTCAATAGCCTTGATTTATTAGCTGGTAACGTGAACTTGATTGCAGTATACATGGAATATACAGTGAATATAGGAATATCCAAGATGCAGTTGAAGACAGAATACGGTATATCCAAGATACTGTTTTATACGGGTAAAAACTATAACAAGAAAATGATTACAGTCAGTACAGTGTTAATACAGAGTTAACATAGCATAACAGTACATGAGATGCAGTTCTTACGAGAATGTAGGTGAAAGGTCACTGCATCTGCAATACATAGAAATCTTATCTAGACAAACAAGACAGGGATGACACTAAAGGTGTAGAAGTACAATGTACAATGCATTTACTACACTCTTCCATCTAGGATTCTATCACTAACACATGTAATTTGCTTTGCTCACCGGATTACACTAGGCAGGGGTGAATGTACAGAGAGGTAAGTCGGCATGTCCTTTCCTGACAAATCCAAAGAGAAAATGGCTGCAGGCTTCTTCTCAGCTCAGGGAGGCATTCCTTACCCAGAATACATTTAGCTTAAAGGGAAACTCAGCAATTCAAAAGAATAACAATGACCTCTAGGGGTTGTAACAGAAATTTCAATGAATGACTATTAGCAGGCTGCCATGAGGCAGAACAGCATGGGTATTTAATATATCCTCCTTGCTGCCCAAGAAGCAATGAGAACATTTTTAGACCACCACATATTGACCATCCATGCTCCTTGTAGTTAAGTTTCTTGAGAATAAAGTCTAAATTCTCACAGCTTTCTTCCAAGTGCATAGCATGTGTGACGCCCTGGACTAGCCAGGTAGTCACAAACACAAAATCACACACACCCCCTCCCCTGGATAGTCTACATCAGTCACACAAAATCCTTGTTGCCTCCTCCAGGGTCTGATGTCCACACCAGGTGGGGCGGAGCCAGGCGGTTGGCCCCACCCACCGAGGAGTTCACAGGCCTGGAGGCGGGAAAAAGCAGTTAGTTTAGTTTTGTAGTGGAAAGTGAGAGGACAGAAACTGTTAGTGTCTGGGTAGGAGCCCAGGCACTGTCAGCAAGGTCGGCAGACGGTGGTGGCCGTCTGCAGGAGGTGGTACAAGTCAGCTGAACCGTAGGACCGGGGACGGGCGGTGACCCGAGGGGAACTGAACCGGTGAGCGGATCTGTACCAAGCACAAAGGCAGGGCCATTGGACCCTGACCAGGCTAGGAGCCGCCGACAATGGTCAAATCCGAGAGTGACCGGAATCCCAGGGGTTCCCTAACACCCAAGACCCGACAGAAGGCAACCGTCCACACCGTGAGGATAAAAAGCCACCACCATAGGCTAGAGATCCAAGGGCCAGCGCCTGCGGGCAAACGGGCTCCCTCGGTACGTACACCCCAGCCATCCAGCCTCCCCGTACCGCCACCGGGCCCCGGGATCACCAACCCCTACCCACGGAGGGGGAACCAACATCCTAGCTGCTCCCTGCCATCGCTCCCGGGATCCCCGTCACCAGCAGTGGTGGTGCCCATTATCACCACGACCTGTGGGTGACGTCACTAACTATCTCCCCAAACAAACCACCCCCTTTTCACTCGTGGGCGAGGAGCGCTGCTCGAGTCCCCGGATCTGGCCCTCCGCTCGAGCCACCGAGCAGCAGCAGCAGCAGAAGTCCCCGAACCCGAGCGTAGCGTGCGTGGCCCCTCTGCCCGCGACACATGCCCTACACACACTGAAGAATACTTACTGCCATTGAGCAGTAGCACAGCTTTCAGACTTTTTGGATGAAACAATGACGTGTCTCCACTCGCTCACATTGTACTTAATGTTACATTTTCCATCAGCACAGGAACATCGCTTGAATACACTAGAGCACCATCTTCAGAAAAGTATGGAGGGAATCTTTTCAGAATTCTAACCTTTTGGAAACCTATTGTCACGCTCTCCGGGTCCCCTGCTCTGCCCCCCGGCTCACCTGCCACGCTCCACGGCTTCCCTGCTTCGCTCCCCGGCTCCTCTGGCAGACATCCCCCGCTCCACGGTCTCCAGCCTCCACCACCTGCGGTCCCCAGGCGGCCCGGTCCCCGCTCCCGGCGCCCGTCGGCAGCCCTGCTCCAGGCCGGCTCCCCTGCTTCCTATACACCGCTCCATGCCCTGGCTTCTGGCACCCGGGCCTCGCGCATGCGCATTAGGGCGCGCGCGCGGTCATTGACCCTCTCTTAAAGGGCCAGCGTCCACTGACAGGAAATTGAACACACAGGTACAGGGTATAAAGGGGTTTAATGTCCAAGTGGGCGGGGCCTGTTCTTCGTGTTTCCTAAGCTAGGAGTCAGGTCTCCTTGTGTCTCTGTGATATACTTACCTATCTCTCTTCTAGAGCCGCTCCTGCCTCGCCATCCGGTCCTGCCGATTCCCGAACCCCGAACGCTGACTATCTGCCATCCCGTCAGTCCGTACCATCTCTGATCCCTGTGGTGACCCGTCCTCTCGCTCCATCGGTTCCGGACTCTGCCTGACATCTCGGCCTCCGAACCTGAGCTCCGTCACCCGGACTACCATCAGTGACTCCGTGGTCCCAGGGACTTCTCCATTCCACTCTTTTGCACGGACTGTCCTGCTACCCGTAGTGCTCCGGCTACCGGACCCCTTGCCTTCATTAAGGTGTTCGGCCCAGTAGATCCACCTCCTGGGTCTGCCCGTCCACCTGGCCCTAACACCTATAGAATCAGTGTTTGTGAAAAAACTGTACGTGATGATATTTTTTCAATATTTTTACTGAGTCCAATGATCGAAAGTATGAAAAAAATCACATCTTTCAAAAATTTTTACCCTTGGAAACCTGTGTTATTATTACTATGCACGAGCCCTAAATTGTCTGAAAAACAACAAATATGCTGGTTGGATAGACCTTGACCCCACAATTCAACGGCCACAATTAAGGAGAAAAGTGCTAAGAGAGTTAAATTTGCCCCTGAAATAACCCATGATACGGGCCAAGGAGGGACACACCATTTTGATCCGAAAATAGCCCAACACCATGAGAGACGGGCAAATCCGTGAAAAGACAAAGTTCCAAGCTACAACTGACGCAGGATCTACAGCACATACGCCCATTGTAATTGTTCATGATTTCCGGCCACTACGCATTTCAGCCTTCAGGGACCTGGTAATTCGAATGCTATGTCCAGGAGTAGAGATGAGCGAACCGGTCCCGGTTCGGCTCGAGGTCGGTTCGCCGAACGGAGCTCCCGTTCGAGTTCGGCTCGTCGAACGTTCGACGAACCGAACTCGAGCCAATAGGAAACAATGGCAGGCAATCACAAACACAGTAAAACACCTAGAAAACACCCTCAAAGGTGTCCAAAAGGTGACAAACAACTCACAACACAACACAAACACATGGGAAAGTGACAAGGACATATACTCATGCGAAAACAAAACAGCTGGACAAGGAAAAAGAGGAGGACACACAGATATAGGCATGGCACGCCATTCTAAAATCATGTAAAACACCGCAAGGTGACTCCAAGCGGAGTCTCCCTTTTTTCCAAAAATTGGGCCCCACACACACCCACCCCTTCAGTGGCAGCAGTTGTGCCCCAGTTGTACACTTCACAGCTACATTTGCATCAAGCACATTCAAAAATACGCTATTCTTAACCGTCCCCAGGATGACACCGGGGTAGGTAGCAAAGTCTTTCCTGATCCCAGCTCTGTTCATCTTGGCTTCTTTTAAAAACACAGCAAGCAAGGGTTACTCCAAGCGGAGTCTCCCTTTTTTCCAAAAATTGGGCCACACAGACACCCACCCCATCAGTGGCAGCACTTGGGCCCTAGTTGCAAACAGGATGTTTTGATTTGCATCAAGCAAATTCAAAAATACGCCATAATTAACCGTCCCCAGGATGACACCGGGGTAGGTAGCAAAGTCTTTCCTGATCCCAGCTCTGTTCATCTTGGCTTCTTTTAAAAACACAGCAAACAAGGGTTACTCCAAGCGGAGTCTCCCTTTTTTCCAAAAATTGGGCCACACAGACACCCACCCCATCAGTGGCAGGACTTGGGCCCTAGTTGCAAACAGGATGTTTTGATTTGCATCAAGCACATTCAAAAATACGCCATTCTTATCCGTCCCCAGGATGACACCGGGGTAGGTAGATAAAGTCTTTGCTGACCCATGACTTGTTCATCTTGGCTTCTTTTAAAAACACAGCAAGCAAGGGTTACTCCAAGCGGAGTCTCCCTTTTTTCCAAAAATTGGGCCCCACAGACACCCACCCCATCAGTGGCAGCACTTGGGCCCTAGTTGCAAACAGGATGTTTTGATTTGCATCAAGCACATTCAAAAATACGACATAATTAACCGTCCCCAGGATGACACCGGGGTAGGTAGCAAAGTCTTTCCTGATCCCAGCTCTGTTCATCTTGGCTTCTTTTAAAAACACAGCAAGCAAGGGTTACTCCAAGCGGAGTCTCCCTTTTTTCCAAAAATTGGGCCACACAGACACCCACCCCATCAGTGGCAGCACTTGGGCCCTAGTTGCAAACAGGATGTTTTGATTTGCATCAAGCACATTCAAAAATACGCCATAATTAACCGTCCCCAGGATGACACCGGGGTAGGTAGCAAAGTCTTTCCTGATCCCAGCTCTGTTCATCTTGGCTTCTTTTAAAAACACAGCAAGCAAGGGTTACTCCAAGCGGAGTCTCCCTTTTTTCCAAAAATTGGGCCACACAGACACCCACCCCATCAGTGGCAGCACTTGGGCCCTAGTTGCAAACAGGATGTTTTGATTTGCATCAAGCACATTCAAAAATACGCCATTCTTATCCGTCCCCAGGATGACACCGGGGTAGGTAGATAAAGTCTTTGCTGACCCATGACTTGTTCATCTTGGCTTCTTTTAAAAACACAGCAAGCAAGGGTTACTCCAAGCGGAGTCTCCCTTTTTTCCAAAAATTGGGCCACACAGACACCCACCCCATCAGTGGCAGCACTTGGGCCCTAGTTGCAAACAGGATGTTTTGATTTGCATCAAGCACATTCCAAAATTCGCCATAATTAACCGTCCCCAGGATGACACCGGGGTAGGTAGCAAAGTCTTTCCTGATCCCAGCTCTGTTCATCTTGGCTTCTTTTAAAAACACAGCAAGCAAGGGTTACTCCAAGCGGAGTCTCCCTTTTTTCCAAAAATTGGGCCACACAGACACCCACCCCATCAGTGGCAGCACTTGGGCCCTAGTTGCAAACAGGATGTTTTGATTTGCATCAAGCACATTCAAAAATACGCCATAATTAACCGTCGCCAGGATGGCACCGGGGTAGGTAGCAAAGTCTTTCCTGATCCCAGCTCTGTTCATCTTGGCTTCTTTTAAAAACACAGCAAGCAAGGGTTACTCCAAGCGGAGTCTCCCTTTTTTCCAAAAATTGGGCCACACAGACACCCACCCCATCAGTGGCAGCACTTGGGCCCTAGTTGCAAACAGGATGTTTTGATTTGCATCAAGCACATTCAAAAATACGCCATAATTAACCGTCCCCAGGATGACACCGGGGTAGGTAGCAAAGTCTTTCCTGATCCCAGCTCTGTTCATCTTGGCTTCTTTTAAAAACACAGCAAGCAAGGGTTACTCCAAGCGGAGTCTCCCTTTTTTCCAAAAATTGGGCCCCACACACACCCACCCCTTCAGTGGCAGCAGTTGTGCCCCAGTTGTACACTTCACAGCTACATTTGCATCAAGCACATTCAAAAATACGCTATTCTTAACCGTCCCCAGGATGACACCGAGGTAGGTAGCAAAGTCTTTCCTGATCCCAGCTCTGTTCATCTTGGCTTCTTTTAAAAACACAGCAAGCAAGGGTTACTCCAAGCGGAGTCTACCTTTTTTCCAAAAATTGGGCCACACAGACACCCACCCCATCAGTGGCAGCACTTGGGCCCTAGTTGCAAACAGGATGTTTTGATTTGCATCAAGCACATTCAAAAATACGCCATAATTAACCGTCCCCAGGATGACACCGGGGTAGGTAGCAAAGTCTTTCCTGATCCCAGCTCTGTTCATCTTGGCTTCTTTTAAAAACACAGCAAGGAAGGGTTACTCCAAGCGGAGTCTCCTTTTTTTCCAAAAATTGGGCCCCACACACACCCACCCCTTCAGTGGCAGCAGTTGTGCCCCAGTTGTACACTTCACAGCTACATTTGCATCAAGCACATTCAAAAATACGCTATTCTTAACCGTCCCCAGGATGACACCGGGGTAGGTAGCAAAGTCTTTCCTGATCCCAGCTCTGTTCATCTTGGCTTCTTTTAAAAACACAGCAAGCAAGGGTTACTCCAAGCGGAGTCTCCCTTTTTTCCAAAAATTGGGCCACACAGACACCCACCCCATCAGTGGCAGCACTTGGGCCCTAGTTGCAAACAGGATGCATCAAGCACATTCCAAATCAACAAGCATTTACTCTCCCCAGGATGACACAGGGGTAGTAAATTCCTTCTGGATCCATGACTTGTTCATTTTGATGAACGTCAGTCTGTCCACATTGTCACTGGACAGACGCGTGCGCTTATCTGTCAGCACACACCCAGCAGCACTGAATACACGTTCAGAGACAACGCTGGCAGCTGGACACGACAAAATCTCCAAGGCGTAACTGGAGAGCTCTGGCCATTTTTCTAGGTTTGAAGCCCAAAAGGAGCAAGGCTCCAGTTGCACAGTCATGGCATCGATGTTCATTTGGAGATACTCCTGTATCATCCTCTCCAGCCGTTGAGTATGTGTCAGACTTGTTGTCTCTGGTGGCCTTGCAAAAGAGGGTCTAAAAAAATTATGAAAAGATTCCATAAAATTGCTGTTACCGGCACCAGATACGGTCCTACTGGTACGGGTAGACTGTTGAAGATGACGAGACCGTCCCATGTTTGTCAAGTTACAACTGGGAGATTCCCTCCCTGCACCTGCACGGTTGTTTGGTGGAAAAGCCGAGCTAAGATCGAGTAACAGCTTCTGCTGATACTCCTGCATACGTGCGTCCCTTTCTATGGCTGGAATTATGTCACAAAATTTGGACTTGTACCGGGGATCTAATAGTGTGGCAATCCAGTAGTCATCATCACTTCTAATTTTGACAATACGACTGTCATGTTGGAGGTAGTGCAACAAAAAGGCACTCATGTGTCTTGCGCAGCCATGCGGACCAAGTCCACGCTGTGTTTGTGGCATAGAGGTGCTACCCGTTCTTTCTTCCTCTGACATCTCCCCCCAACCTCTTTCAACTGAAATTTGACCAAGGTCTCCCTCATCCGCTGAGTCTTCCATGTCCATGGACAGTTCGTCCTCCATTTCTTCATGTTCTCCTGCACCTTGCTCAACATTTCGCCTGCTACTATGCGCCCTTGTCGATCCCTGTTCCCCATGGTCCCATGCCTGCTGCGTTGGTGATGATGAACGTCTGGACCTTGGTGATGTTGTTGTCCCTTGCGCATATGAATCCTCCTGTAGTTCCTCCCCTTCATGTTGTCCCACCCCCTGACTCCGAATAGTGTTTAGCGTGTGCTCCAGCATGTAAATGACTGGAATCGTCATGCTGATAATGGCATTGTCAGAGCTAAACATATTCGTCGCCATGTCGAAACTGTGCAGAAGGGTGCATAGGTCCTTGATCTGAGACCACTCCATCAGGGTGATCTGCCCCACCTCTGCATCTCGTTGGCCCAGGCTATACGTCATGACGTATTGCACCAGGGCTCTGCGGTGCTGCCACAGTCGCTGTAACATGTGGAGAGTTGAATTCCAGCGTGTCGCCACATCGCATTTCAGGCGATGAACCGGCAGGCCGAAAGACTTCTGGAGCGATGCAAGTCGCTCTGCTGCGGCGCTTGAACGGCGGAAGTGAGCTGACAGTTTTCGTGCCCTGTTCAGAAGGCCATCTAGGCCGGGATAGTGTGTTAAAAATTGCTGGACGACAAGGTTCAACACGCGAGCCATACAAGGTACGTGTGTCACAATGCCCAGGCGAAGTGCCGCACCCAGGTTTGCAGCATTGTCGCACACGGCCTTACCAGGCTGCAGGTTGAGTGGAGACAACCATTTATTAAACTCGGACCGCAGAGCTGACCACAACTCCTCAGCTGTGTGACTCTTATTCCCAAGACATGTCAAGCTAAAGACCGCCTGATGCCATTGCGCTCTGCTGCCAGCATAGTAATGAGGCGTGCGTGATTCCTTCTGCGCAGTGAGAACGCTGGTGGCCTGACAAGGCAGGCTTGGGGCGGAGGTGGAGGACCCAGATGAGGTGGAGGATGCAGAAGCTGTGGCGGAACTTGGACAGACAGAGGATTGACACACAAGTCGTGAGGACGGCAAGACTTGTGCAGCAGACCCTTCACCATCTATCACCATAGTTACCCAGTGCCCAGTCAGCGACATGTAACATCCCTGTCCATGCTTACTGGTCCAAGTATCGGTGGTGAAATGCACCCGTTCACATACAGAGTTTCTCAAGGAAGCGGTGATGTTGTGTGCGACATGCTGGTGTAGCGCGGGCACACCTTTCTTAGAGAAGTAGTGGCGACTAGGCATCTGGTACTGGGGCACAGCGACAGACATAAGGTCTCTAAAATCCTGTGTGTCCACTAGGCGGAAAGGCAGCATTTCGGTAGCCAACAGCTTACAGAGGGATAGAGTCAACCTCTTAGCTTTGTCATGGGTCGGAGGAAGTGGCCTTTTATTTGACCACATCTGAGGGACAGAGATCTGGCTGCTGTGTGTAGACGGTGTTGAGTAGGGTGTCCCTGGAAAAATGCAGGTTTGTGAGGAAAGTGCAGGCGGAGACATGATGTTGCCTTCATCCAACGTTGGTGCTATCGATGTCTGAGAGAGCTGTACACACTCACTTGTTTCCCCTTCCAAACCAACTGACGACCTTACAAGCAAACTGCCTGTTGCGGTTACAGTGGTGGAAGTTTGGCGTGGAAAAACAGGTGTGACAGCTGTCCCCACAGTCCTAGAAGATGAAGAGCACGCGGATGCACTGGAAGGGGCGGGCGGTGGATGGTTCGCTCTTGCAGCATTGCAGCACAGTGAGCTTCCCACCGGGACCTATGATATTTATTCATGTGACGATTCATGGAAGAAGTTGTCAAACTGCTGAGGTTTTGACCTCTACTAAGAGAATCATGACAAATTTTACATATCACATGATTTGGGCGATCTTTTTCTATGTCAAAAAAGGACCAGGCTAGGCAAGGCTTAGAGGCCATGCGACCTGTTGATCCACCCCGAATAATGCTCATAGGCAGAGTGGTGGCTGAGGATGCAGTTGTAGACGTGCTACCAGTGCTCCGACTCTGTCCAGGAAGGCGCAAGGTAACTTCGTCGTCGGTTGCATCCTCCTCCACCGCCTCTGTTGACCTCCTCGAGTGCCTGACTGGGGGTTGACAGTAGGTGGGATCTAGAACTTCATCATCAATTGTTGTGTTTGCACTCCCCTCCCCCTCAGACCGAGCCTCTTCTTGCCCTGACCGAATATTTAAGTTGTCATCCCAATCGGGTATCTGCGTCTCATCTTCATCAGTATGTTCCTCATTGTCTATAACCACAGGTGTTACAGTTTGTGACAAAGGGTCAACATTATGCTCAGAAACTTGGTCCTCACGGCCTGAATCAGAGTCACAAAGGTTCTGGGCATCACTGCAGACCATTTCCTGTTCTGTACTCACTGTAGCTTGGGAGCAGACCTCTGATTCCCAGGCTATAGTGTGACTGAACAGCTCTGCAGACTCAGCCATCTCAGTTCCACCATACTGTGCAGGGCTGATGGAGACTTCAGAGCTGGGAGAAATCAAGTGTGATTGGGATGACAACTCAGAGGACTGGTGTTTTTTGGATGCGGTACTTGAAGTGGCTGAGAGGGCACTTGTTGGACCACTTGAGATCCATTCAAGCATTTTCCTTTTTTGCCCATCATCTACCTTTCTTCCTGTTGTTCGTGTCCGTAAAAAAGGGAGCACATCGGATTGTCCACGGTAAGTAGTAGACATCTTACTTTTGCTGGTAGATGGTCTATCTTCAGCAGATGATAATGGAGCTTTGCCACTTTCCCCACAGACAAAACCTTTTTTGCCTTTTCCACCACGCCTCTTCCCCTTTCCACCAGCATCTGTCATTTTGCCACTCATGTTGATTGCGACAAGATTGTGGACTGAAAATGTGGTAGTAAAAATTGAGAGGTGGTGAAGATTGCAGTGGTGGTCTAGCTTTATTAACAGCAGAATAATAAAGAATAAATATCCCTGACAATGCAACTTAGTTATAATGAGTTGGAGTGTGCAACGCAGGCAGATGCGCTCTGCAAATGTCTTGGCACTAGTGGGACTATAGCAAAGTCCAATAGCCACGTATAGGATGCCACTAGGTACACTGAGTGTTTGCTAGTATAATGGCTAAGTTAAAATTAGTTGGAGTGTGCAACGCAGGCAGATGCGCTCTGCAAATGTCTTGGCACTAGTGGGACTATAGCAAAGTCCAATAGCCACGTATAGGATGCCACTAGGTACACTGAGTGTTTGCTAGTATAATGGCTTACTTATAATTAGTTGGAGTGTGCAACGCAGGCAGATGCGCTCTGCAAATGTCTTGGCACTAGTGGGACTATAGCAAAGTCCAATAGCCACGTATAGGATGCCACTAGGTACACTGAGTGTTTGCTAGTATAATGGCTAAGTTAAAATTAGTTGGAGTGTGCAACGCAGGCAGATGCGCTCTGCAAATGTCTTGGCACTAGTGGGACTATAGCAAAGTCCAATAGCCACGTATAGGATGCCACTAGGTACACTGAGTGTTTGCTAGTATAATGGCTTACTTATAATTAGTTGGAGTGTGCAACGCAGGCAGATGCGCTCTGCAAATGTCTTGGCACTAGTGGGACTATAGCAAAGTCCAATAGCCACGTATAGGATGCCACTAGGTACACTGAGTGTTTGCTAGTATAATGGCTTACTTATAATTAGTTGGAGTGTGCAACGCAGGCAGATGCGCTCTGCAAATGTCTTGGCACTAGTGGGACTATAGCAAAGTCCAATAGCCACAGATAGGATGCCACTAGGTACACTGAGTGTTTGCTAGTATAATGGCTTACTTATAATTCGTTGGAGTGTGCAACGCAGGCAGATGCGCTCTGCAAATGTCTTGGCACTAGTGGGACTATAGCAAGGTCCAATAGCCACGTATAGGATGCCACTAGGTACACTGAGTGTTTGCTAGTATAATGGCTTACTTATAATTAGTTGGAGTGTGCAACGCAGGCAGATGCGCTCTGCAAATGTCTTGGCACTAGTGGGACTATAGCAAAGTCCAATAGCCACGTATAGGATGCCACTAGGTACACTGAGTGTTTGCTAGTATAATAGCTTACTTATAATTAGTTGGAGTGTGCAACGCAGGCAGATGCGCTCTGCAAATGTCTTGGCACTAGTGGGACTATAGCAAGGTCCAATAGCCACGTATAGGATGCCACGAGGTACACTGAGTGTTTGCTAGTATAATGGCTTACTTATAATTAGTTGGAGTGTGCAACGCAGGCAGATGCGCTCTGCAAATGTCTTGGCACTAGTGGGACTATAGCAAAGTCCAATAGCCACGTATAGGATGCCACTAGGTACACTGAGTGTTTGCTAGTATAATGGCTAAGTTAAAATTAGTTGGAGTGTGCAACGCAGGCAGATGCGCTCTGCAAATGTCTTGGCACTAGTGGGACTATAGCAAAGTCCAATAGCCACGTATAGGATGCCACTAGGTACACTGAGTGTTTGCTAGTAAAATTGCTTAGTTTAAAAAAGTTGGAGTGTGCAATGCAGGCAGACGTGCTCTGCAAATGTCTTTGCACTAGTGGGACTATAGCAAAGTCCAATAGCCACAGATAGGATGCCACTAGGTACACTGAGTTTTTGCTAGTATAATGGCTTACTTATAATTAGTTGGAGTGTGCAACGCAGGCAGATGCGCTCTGCAAATGTCTTGGCACTAGTGGGACTATAGCAAGGTCCAATAGCCACGTATAGGATGCCACTAGGTACACTGAGTGTTTGCTAGTATAATGGCTTACTTATAATTAGTTGGAGTGTGCAACGCAGGCAGATGCGCTCTGCAAATGTCTTGGCACTAGTGGGACTATAGCAAGGTCCAATAGCCACGTATAGGATGCCACTAGGTACACTGAGTGTTTGCTAGTATAATGGCTTACTTATAATTAGTTGGAGTGTGCAACGCAGGCAGATGCGCTCTTCAAATGTCTTGGCACTAGTGGGACTATAGCAAAGTCCAATAGCCACAGATAGGATGCCACTAGGTACACTGAGTGTTTGCTAGTATAATGGCTTACTTATAATTAGTTGGAGTGTGCAACGCAGGCAGATGCGCTCTGCAAATGTCTTGGCACTAGTGGGACTATAGCAAGGTCCAATAGCCACGTATAGGATGCCACTAGGTACACTGAGTGTTTGCTAGTATAATGGCTTACTTATAATTAGTTGGAGTGTGCAACGCAGGCAGATGCGCTCTGCAAATGTCTTGGCACTAGTGGGACTATAGCAAGGTCCAATAGCCACGTATAGGATGCCACTAGGTACACTGAGTGTTTGCTAGTATAATGGCTTACTTATAATTAGTTGGAGTGTGCAACGCAGGCAGATGCGCTCTGCAAATGTCTTGGCACTAGAGGGACTATAGCAAAGTCCAATAGCCACAGATAGGATGCCACTAGGTACACTGAGTGTTTGCTAGTATAATGGCTTACTTATAATTAGTTGGAGTGTGCAACGCAGGCAGATGCGCTCTGCAAATGTCTTGGCACTAGTGGGACTATAGCAAAGTCCAATAGCCACGTATAGGATGCCACTAGGTACACTGAGTGTTTGCTAGTAAAATTGCTTAGTTTAAAAAAGTTGGAGTGTGCAATGCAGGCAGACGTGCTCTGCAAATGTCTTTGCACTAGTGGGACTATAGCAAAGTCCAATAGCCACAGATAGGATGCCACTAGGTACACTGAGTGTTTGCTAGTATAATGGCTTACTTATAATTAGTTGGAGTGTGCAACGCAGGCAGATGCGCTCTGCAAATGTCTTGGCACTAGTGGGACTATAGCAAAGTCCAATAGCCACGTATAGGATGCCACTAGGTACACTGAGTGTTTGCTAGTAAAATTGCTTAGTTTAAAAAAGTTGGAGTGTGCAATGCAGGCAGACGTGCTCTGCAAATGTCTTTGCACTAGTGGGACTATAGCAAAGTCCAATAGCCACAGATAGGATGCCACTAGGTACACTGAGTGTTTGCTAGTATATTGGCTTACTTATAATTAGTTGGAGTGTGCAACGCAGGCAGATGCGCTCTGCAAATGTCTTGGCACTAGTGGGACTATAGCAAAGTCCAATAGCCACGTATAGGATGCCACTAGGTACACTGAGTGTTTGCTAGTATAATGGCTAAGTTAAAATTAGTTGGAGTGTGCAACGCAGGCAGATGCGCTCTGCAAATGTCTTGGCACTAGTGGGACTATAGCAAAGTCCAATAGCCACGTATAGGATGCCACTAGGTACACTGAGTGTTTGCTAGTAAAATTGCTTAGTTTAAAAAAGTTGGAGTGTGCAATGCAGGCAGACGTGCTCTGCAAATGTCTTTGCACTAGTGGGACTATAGCAAAGTCCAATAGCCACAGATAGGATGCCACTAGGTACACTGAGTGTTTGCTAGTATAATGGCTTAGTTATAATGAGTTGGAGTGTGCAGAGGACAGGAGGGTACAGTGGCAGGATTGTGGTGCTCTGGGTAGAGGAATGGAAGCCTGCCTTTCTATTCCCTCCTAATGGTGAAATGCAGGGAGGAAATCCCTGACCTTGGCTACACAGATGCTGTTGCTGTTTGCAGGACCTGTCACCTATGGCTCTCTGACCCTGCCGGTTTGAGCCCTTAAAAGGACTGCTATAAAGTGCTCTCCCTATGCTGTCTAACGCTGTGTATGCAGCGCATACAGCTGTATCGGCTATAGGACTCAGGAGGACGGAGCTGCGACAGTGATGTCTGACACCAAAGACGCAGAAGGGAGATAATGGCGTCCGTGAAGAAAATGTCCGGTTTTATAATGCAGGGACATGTGACATGCAGATCCTATCACACATGCCGTTGCTTCTCTGGCTCAAAGTCAACTTAGCTGTGTGTGTGTCTGTGATTGGCTGACATGCTGGCCCGCCCCACAAGACGCGCGCACTTAGGGAAGGAAGACAAGAAAAAAAAAAAAAAAATGGCGATCGCCATTATAGAAACAGCAGTGATCTGAAGGCGCTGTTCACGCACACTATACACTGAAATGTGATAATAGTTTGATTCACAGAGTGACTTACACTATTACAGCAGAAACCAAGCTATGATTTAGCTGTTTTTTGGCTGCTAGAACCGTTCTCGAACGTTTCTAGAACTATCGAGCTTTTGCAAAAAGCTCGAGTTCTAGTTCGATCTAGAACATGCCCCAAAATCACTCGAGCCTAGAACTGGAGAACCACGAACCACGAACCGCGCTCAACTCTATCCAGGAGCTTTGGTTCCCTGAGTTTCCAATAGCAAATGTCTAGAAAAAACTGTGTCCATTGGCACAACTCAGCAAGAAAACGAGAAGACCGAGAAGATATATTTCATTTATCTTAATGCCACCTTATTAACAGCACTAAACCCTTCTATTATGTCCCTTAGCCTTTTGAGCTTATCCTCTGGTAAGCGGAAGACCATGCCTCTGGTATCGATCTCAGTGCCTAAAAACTGTATTATAGTAGCCAATCAGAATACAAAAGGATGCATAGGAAGCGTGACTTTATTTCAATATTTTAAAACAATCCAATAAAATGAAGAAAAGTCACTCATACAAGATCCACAGAAGTTGTATAATACATACATAAATCAAAACACTATAAGGCCTGTTTCACACGTCAGTGATTCTGGTACGTTTGTGCTTTTTTTTAAACATAACAGAATCACTGAGATACGCAGATCCATTATAATGAATGGGTCTGCTCACACATCAGTGATTTTTCACTGCACGTGTCTCCGTGCGGCGTACCCGCGTGTCCGTGATTGCTGCACGGAGACATGTCCATTTTTTTCTGGCATCACTGATAGGATGTCCATAAGGTGGCAGCAGAGCATAACAGAAAAAGGTGCCTATTGTGCACTGAAAAGACCCAATGTGATGCACCAGACATATAGAGCCCTAATGGATTCACAAATATAAGATATATCATGAATGACTACTGCATAATGAACGCTAGCATGAAAAAAGAAAGGAATCCATAAAAATAAATAATAAATGGTGCACATATGTTAGAGCCCCACCGAAGGACAAAAAAAGTCTGATGGAAATAGAGAGCATATAGGAACAATAAGAATGTGCAACAGAGAGGAAGGTGAGAATGCAGGATCAATCACTGCCTGTCAGATATTAATAATCAGGGAAATAACTCTGGAGCAGACGCACAAATTAGGGTCTTACCTGGTAAGGTAACAAATAATTAATAGTAGTTGCACTCACCTATTAAGGTTGTGCCAGTCACAACCCCTAAATGCACGTTACAAATGGCGACAGCCGCAGCCCCTAGTAGAAGAGCAATAACGTATAGGAGGAAAATCGGGTGCGTGCCGCGCTGTCACCAAAGGAAACTGATGTTAATTATTTCATCTCTTTATTCTTTTTTCCGGTCAATGTGTTTCAGAGATCACTGTCTCCTTCATCAGGGCAAAAAAAGAACAGTATGCAATCAAAGGAGGAAGAACCTCTATATATACACATATGGAGCTACGTCAGAGGACTGACTGCTGTATTTCAAATACTGCCGGGATGGTCAACTGTTACAATACCGGCCATAAAAGTTCTCAAGTGATATATTGAGAAACATTTATAAAATCACTGGGGTATAGTGTTTCAAATTTCATCAGCTTTTTGAGACAAAAATCAGAAAAAGAAGAAGAAGAAGGACAAAATGAAAAAAAGAAAAAAAAGAAGAAAAAAAAACAAAAAGGGAGCATTGAGCTCCAGACCCTGTATTGAGTCTTAGAAGTGTAGTGACAAGTGCATCTGTCCACAACCCTGTAAGGGTGAACGGGATGACGGACAAGAAAAATTATGTTCGTGGCAAAAAATGGTGGTGTTGCTATATAAAATTGCATTAAGAATAAAGAAAGGAAAAATTTCTTTATAAAAGTAGTGAAGAAAAAAGTGGAAAAAAGGGGAGTGTAAGCCATTTTACTAATAAATAGTGATGAGCGAGCATGCTTGTTACTACTCGGTACTCGCACGAGTATCACTGTACTCGGTCTACTCGACGGGGACCGAGTAATCTCGCGATACTCGTGCTGTACTCGTGGTCTTCATCCCTGCATGTTGGCGCTCTTTTGAGAGCCAGCCCTCATGCAGGGATTGGCTGGCAGACCACTGCAATGCCACAGCCCTGTTAGTTGTGGAATTGCAGTGATTGGCCGGCCTGCACAGCGTGACCGAGCCTTTATACCGGCGGGCGCGCTGTGCTCTGCTCACAGCTATCCAGACAGTCAGTGCAGGGAGAGGGTCGCTGCTTCAGGGAAAGGTTTGCGGCCCTTTATAGCTATTTCCGTAGCAGGGCTGCAAACAGTGTGACCAAAAGTCCTTCTCAGGACTATTCTAGTTGTATACAGGCAGGCAGGGTATAGCCAGGTCGGAGTACAGTAGCAGAGTCCTTCTCAGGACTATTGTTGCTGTATACAGGCAGGGTATAGCCAGGTTGGAATACAGGCTAGTGACCAAAAGAGTCCTTGTCAGGACTATTGTAGCAGTATACAGGCAGACAGGCAGGCAGGGTATATAGCCATTCCTAGTGGTGACCGTATACCAGCCTTCATCATATCTGGGGCTGGTGTACACAGTCTAAAACAGTCCTGATAGTGTCAGACTTCTCAGCAATTGTCGCTCCTAAAACCTGTTAGGTTCTTAGTGCGTCCGTGCTTGCATTTAAAAACCGCACGTGTGTGCCTGTCGGTGGCAGCGTACAGGTGCACTTGTGTGCGTTTTTACCAAACTATTATATAACGCACAAGTGTAGTGTATAATACACGTCAGTCAGCAGTGGCTGATAGTGTCAGAGTTCTCGTCATTAATTTTTGCTCCTAAAACCTGTGTTAGGTTCTTAGTGCGTCCGTGCTTGCATTTAAAAACCGCACGTGTGTGCCTGTCGGTGGCAGCGTACAGGTGCACTTGTGTGCGTTTTTACCAAACTATTATATAACGCACAAGTGTAGTGTATAATACACGTCAGTCAGCAGTGGCTGATAGTGTCAGAGTTCTCGTCATTAATTTTTGCTCCTAAAACCTGTTAGGTTCTTAGTGCGTCCGTGCTTGCATTTAAAAACCGCACGTGTGTGCCTGTCGGTGGCAGCGTACAGGTGCACAATTTGCACAAACTTTGATATAACGCCCAAGTCTAGTGAATACACGTCAGCACAGCATTGCAAAATGCGCAAGGGCGTTGGCAAGGAACAAGGAAGTGGACGTGATGGTGGTGCAGGCAGAGGCCGAGGTCGTGGGCAAGCTCTAATTTTGCCACAACAAAGGGCCACATCTAGTCGCTTGCACGTCCTGTCCCAAATTCTTGGGGACCGCAGCAGTACACCGCTCTTGAACCAAGACCAGTGTCAACAGGTTGTTAGTTGGATAGCGGATAATGCTTCCAGTCAGATTGGCACCACCACAAACACTCTGTCTTCCACCATGTCAAGTGTCAGTAGCCGTGATACTGCACCGCACATTTCAGAACCTGATCCTCCTTCCTACCACAAGGCTGAGTACACGTCCTCGGACATTAATGATCCCACACTTGGACACTCGGAAGAGCTGTTCACGTTTCCATTCGCACATTCTGGCCTCTCGCCAGCTCATGTTGAAGTGGGTCATGAGGAGATCGTATGTACAGATGGCCAAATATTTGAGCAGCCACGTTCTCACGAAGTTGGCAACGTGTCTCAACAAGGGGTGGACGATGATGAGACACAATTGTCAGGAAGTCAGGAGGAGGAGCAGGGTGCGGAAGAGGAAGACGACGTGGTGGATGATCCAGTAACTGACCCAACCTGGCAGGAGGATATGCAGAGCGAGGACAGCAGTGCACAGGGGGAGGGAGGCGTAGCATCCCAACAGGCAGTAAGAAGCAGGGTGGTGGCTCCAGGCAGAAGTCAGGCAACCGTTCCCCGGAACAACACGACACAAGTTTTGTTTGGTTATCTTGCAATCCCGAGATAATCGTCTCCATGCTCCAAATCCATTTTAAAGCCATTTTTAAGGCATTTCGCGCATACATGAAATGAACACATTTTTCTCCAAAACTATAACAGATGCAAGCTTGTCCTGTTTGGTGGAGATGATATTTAATAAAATAAGTAGAAATCCACTAAAAGTTTTGTTTGGTTATCTTGCAATCCCGAGATAATCGTCTCCATGCTCCAAATCCATTTTAAAGCCATTTCAAAGGCATTTTGCGCATACATGAAATGAACACATTTTTCTCCAAAACTATAACACATGCAAGCTTGTCCTGTTTGGTGGAGATGATATTTAATAAAATAAGTAGAAATCCACTAAAAGTTTTGTTTGGTTATCTTGCAATCCCGAGATAATCGTCTCCATGCTCCAAATCCATTTTAAAGCCATTTTTAACGCATTTCGCGCATACATGAAATGAACACATTTTTCTCCAAAACTATAACAGATGCAAGCTTGTCCTGTTTGGTGGAGATGATATTTAATAAAATAAGTAGAAATCCACTAAAAGTTTTGTTTGCTTATCTTGCAATCCCGAGATAATCGTCTCCATGCTCCAAATCCATTTTAAAGCCATTTTTAAGGCATTTCGCGCATACATGAAATGAACACATTTTTCTCCAAAACTATAACAGATGCAAGCTTGTCCTGTTTGGTGGAGATGATATTTAATAAAATAAGTAGAAATCCACTAAAAGTTTTGTTTGGTTATCTTGCAATCCCGAGTTAATCGTCTCCATGCTCCAAATCCATTTTAAAGCCATTTTTAAGGCATTTCGCGCATACATGAAATGAACACATTTTTCTCCAAAACTATAACAGATGCAAGCTTGTCCTGTTTGGTGGAGATGATATTTAATAAAATAAGTAGAAATCCACTAAAAGTTTTGTTTGGTTATCTTGCAATCCCGAGATAATCGTCTCCATGCTCCAAATCCATTTTCAAGCCATTTTTAAGGCATTTCGCGCATACATGAAATGAACACATTTTTCTCCAAAACTATAACAGATGCAAGCTTGTCCTGTTTGGTGGAGATGATATTTAATAAAATAAGTAGAAATCCACTAAAAGTTTTGTTTGGTTATATTGCAATCCCGAGATAATCGTCTCCATGCTCCAAATCCATTTTAAAGCCATTTTTAAGGCATTTCGCGCATACATGAAATGAACACATTTTTCTCCAAAACTATAACAGATGCAAGCTTGTCCTGTTTGGTGGAGATGATATTTAATAAAATAAGTAGAAATCCACTAAAAGTTTTGTTTGGTTATCTTGCAATCCCGAGATAATCGTCTCCATGCTCCAAATCCATTTTAAAGCCATTTTTAAGGCATTTCGCGCATACATGAAATGAACACATTTTTCTCCAAAACTATAACAGATGCAAGCTTGTCCTGTTTGGTGGAGATGATATTTAATAAAATAAGTAGAAATCCACTAAAAGTTTTGTTTGGTTATCTTGCAATCCCGAGATAATCGTCTCCATGCTCCAAATCCATTTTAAAGCCATTTTTAAGGCATTTCGCGCATACATGAAATGAACACATTTTTCTCCAAAACTATAACAGATGCAAGCTTGTCCTGTTTGGTGGAGATGATATTTAATAAAATAAGTAGAAATCCACTAAAAGTTTTGTTTGGTTATCTTGCAATCCCGAGATAATCGTCTCCATGCTCCAAATCCATTTTAAAGCCATTTTTAAGGCATTTCGCGCATACATGAAATGAACACATTTTTCTCCAAAACTATAACAGATGCAAGCTTGTCCTGTTTGGTGGAGATGATATTTAATAAAATAAGTAGAAATCCACTAAAAGTTTTGTTTGGTTATCTTGCAATCCCGAGATAATCGTCTCCATGCTCCAAATCCATTTTAAAGCCATTTTTAAGGCATTTCGCGCATACATGAAATGAACACATTTTTCTCCAAAACTATAACAGATGCAAGCTTGTCCTGTTTGGTGGAGATGATATTTAATAAAATAAGTAGAAATCCACTAAAAGTTTTGTTTGGTTATCTTGCAATCCCGAGATAATCGTCTCCATGCTCCAAATCCATTTTAAAGCCATTTTTAAGGCATTTCGCGCATACATGAAATGAACACATTTTTCTCCAAAACTATAACAGATGCAAGCTTGTCCTGTTTGGTGGAGATGATATTTAATAAAATAAGTAGAAATCCACTAAAAGTTTTGTTTGGTTATCTTGCAATCCCGAGATAATCGTCTCCATGCTCCAAATCCATTTTAAAGCCATTTTTAAGGCATTTCGCGCATACATGAAATGAACACATTTTTCTCCAAAACTATAACAGATGCAAGCTTGTCCTGTTTGGTGGAGATAATATTTAATAAAATAAGTAGAAATCTACTAAAAGTTTCGTTTGTTTGTATTGCCATCCTGAGATAATCGTCTCCATGCTCCAAATCCATTTTAAAGCCATTTCAAAGGCATTTTGCGCATACATGAAATGAACACATTTTTCTCCAAAACTATAACACATGCAAGCTTGTCCTGTTTGGTGGAGATGATATTTAATAAAATAAGTAGAAATCCACTAAAAGTTTTGTTTGGTTATCTTGCAATCCCGAGATAATCGTCTCCATGCTCCAAATCCATTTTAAAGCCATTTTTAAGGCATTTCGCGCATACATGAAATGAACACATTTTTCTCCAAAACTATAACAGATGCAAGCTTGTCCTGTTTGGTGGAGATGATATTTAATAAAATAAGTAGAAATCCACTAAAAGTTTTGTTTGGTTATCTTGCAATCCCGAGATAATCGTCTCCATGCTCCAAATCCATTTTAAAGCCATTTTTAAGGCATTTCGCGCATACATGAAATGAACACATTTTTCTCCAAAACTATAACAGATGCAAGCTTGTCCTGTTTGGTGGAGATGATATTTAATAAAATAAGTAGAAATCCACTAAAAGTTTTGTTTGGTTATCTTGCAATCCCGAGATAATCGTCTCCATGCTCCAAATCCATTTTAAAGCCATTTTTAAGGCATTTCGCGCATACATGAAATGAACACATTTTTCTCCAAAACTATAACAGATGCAAGCTTGTCCTGTTTGGTGGAGATGATATTTAATAAAATAAGTAGAAATCCACTAAAAGTTTTGTTTGGTTATCTTGCAATCCCGAGATAATCGTCTCCATGCTCCAAATCCATTTTAAAGCCATTTTTAAGGCATTTCGCGCATACATGAAATGAACACATTTTTCTCCAAAACTATAACAGATGCAAGCTTGTCCTGTTTGGTGGAGATGATATTTAATAAAATAAGTAGAAATCCACTAAAAGTTTTGTTTGGTTATCTTGCAATCCCGAGATAATCGTCTCCATGCTCCAAATCCATTTTAAAGCCATTTTTAAGGCATTTCGCGCATACATGAAATGAACACATTTTTCTCCAAAACTATAACAGATGCAAGCTTGTCCTGTTTGGTGGAGATGATATTTAATAAAATAAGTAGAAATCCACTAAAAGTTTTGTTTGGTTATCTTGCAATCCCGAGATAATCGTCTCCATGCTCCAAATCCATTTTAAAGCCATTTTTAAGGCATTTCGCGCATACATGAAATGAACACATTTTTCTCCAAAACTATAACAGATGCAAGCTTGTCCTGTTTGGTGGAGATAATATTTAATAACATAAGTAGAAATCTACTAAAAGTTTCGTTTGTTTATATTGCCATCCTGAGATAATCGTCTCCATGCTCCAAATCCATTTTAAAGCCATTTCAAAGGCATTTTGCGCATACATGAAATGAACACATTTTTCTCCAAAACTATAACACATGCAAGCTTGTCCTGTTTGGTGGAGATGATATTTAATAAAATAAGTAGAAATCCACTAAAAGTTTTGTTTGGTTATCTTGCAATCCCGAGATAATCGTCTCCATGCTCCAAATCCATTTTAAAGCCATTTTTAAGGCATTTCGCGCATACATGAAATGAACACATTTTTCTCCAAAACTATAACAGATGCAAGCTTGTCCTGTTTGGTGGAGATGATATTTAATAAAATAAGTAGAAATCCACTAAAAGTTTTGTTTGGTTATCTTGCAATCCCGAGATAATCGTCTCCATGCTCCAAATCCATTTTAAAGCCATTTTTAAGGCATTTCGCGCATACATAAAATGAACACATTTTTCTCCAAAACTATAACAGATGCAAGCTTGTCCTGTTTGGTGGAGATGATATTTAATAAAATAAGTAGAAATCCACTAAAAGTTTTGTTTGGTTATCTTGCAATCCCGAGATAATCGTCTCCATGCTCCAAATCCATTTTAAAGCCATTTCAAAGGCATTTTGCGCATACATGAAATGAACACATTTTTCTCCAAAACTATAACACATGCAAGCTTGTCCTGTTTGGTGGAGATGATATTTAATAAAATAAGTAGAAATCCACTAAAAGTTTTGTTTGGTTATCTTGCAATCCCGAGATAATCGTCTCCATGCTCCAAATCCATTTTAAAGCCATTTTTAAGGCATTTCGCGCATACATGAAATGAACACATTTTTCTCCAAAACTATAACAGATGCAAGCTTGTCCTGTTTGGTGGAGATGATATTTAATAAAATAAGTAGAAATCCACTAAAAGTTTTGTTTGGTTATCTTGCAATCCCGAGATAATCGTCTCCATGCTCCAAATCCATTTTAAAGCCATTTTTAAGGCATTTCGCGCATACATGAAATGAACACATTTTTCTCCAAAACTATAACAGATGCAAGCTTGTCCTGTTTGGTGGAGATAATATTTAATAAAATAAGTAGAAATCTACTAAAAGTTTCGTTTGTTTATATTGCCATCCTGAGATAATCGTCTCCATGCTCCAAATCCATTTTAAAGCCATTTCAAAGGCATTTTGCGCATACATGAAATGAACACATTTTTCTCCAAAACTATAACACATGCAAGCTTGTCCTGTTTGGTGGAGATGATATTTAATAAAATAAGTAGAAATCCACTAAAAGTTTTGTTTGGTTATCTTGCAATCCCGAGATAATCGTCTCCATGCTCCAAATCCATTTTAAAGCCATTTTTAAGGCATTTCGCGCATACATGAAATGAACACATTTTTCTCCAAAACTATAACAGATGCAAGCTTGTCCTGTTTGGTGGAGATGATATTTAATAAAATAAGTAGAAATCCACTAAAAGTTTTGTTTGGTTATCTTGCAATCCCGAGATAATCGTCTCCATGCTCCAAATCCATTTTAAAGCCATTTTTAAGGCATTTCGCGCATACATGAAATGAACACATTTTTCTCCAAAACTATAACAGATGCAAGCTTGTCCTGTTTGGTGGAGATGATATTTAATTAAATAAGTAGAAATCCACTAAAAGTTTTGTTTGGTTATCTTGCAATCCCGAGATAATCGTCTCCATGCTCCAAATCCATTTTAAAGCCATTTCAAAGGCATTTTGCGCATACATGAAATGAACACATTTTTCTCCAAAACTATAACACATGCAAGCTTGTCCTGTTTGGTGGAGATGATATTTAATAAAATAAGTAGAAATCCACTAAAAGTTTTGTTTGGTTATCTTGCAATCCCGAGATAATCGTCTCCATGCTCCAAATCCATTTTAAAGCCATTTTTAAGGCATTTCGCGCATACATGAAATGAACACATTTTTCTCCAAAACTATAACAGATGCAAGCTTGTCCTGTTTGGTGGAGATGATATTTAATAAAATAAGTAGAAATCCACTAAAAGTTTTGTTTGGTTATCTTGCAATCCCGAGATAATCGTCTCCATGCTCCAAATCCATTTTAAAGCCATTTTTAAGGCATTTCGCGCATACATGAAATGAACACATTTTTCTCAAAAACTATAACAGATGCAAGCTTGTCCTGTTTGGTGGAGATGATATTTAATAAAATAAGTAGAAATCCACTAAAAGTTTTGTTTGGTTATCTTGCAATCCCGAGATAATCGTCTCCATGCTCCAAATCCATTTTAAAGCCATTTTTAAAGCATTTCGCGCATACATGAAATGAACACATTTTTCTCCAAAACTATAACAGATGCAAGCTTGTCCTGTTTGGTGGAGATGATATTTAATAAAATAAGTAGAAATCCACTAAAAGTTTTGTTTGGTTATATTGCAATCCCGAGACAATCGTCTCCATGCTCCAAATCCATTTTAAAGCCATTTTTAAGGCATTTCGCGCATACATGAAATGAACACATTTTTCTCCAAAACTATAACAGATGCAAGCTTGTCCTGTTTGGTGGAGATGATATTTAATAAAATAAGTAGAAATCCACTAAAAGTTTTGTTTGGTTATCTTGCAATCCCGAGATAATCGTCTCCATGCTCCAAATCCATTTTAAAGCCATTTTTAAGGCATTTCGCGCATACATGAAATGAACACATTTTTCTCCAAAACTATAACAGATGCAAGCTTGTCCTGTTTGGTGGAGATAATATTTAATAAAATAAGTAGAAATCTACTAAAAGTTTCGTTTGTTTATATTGCCATCCTGAGATAATCGTCTCCATGCTCCAAATCCATTTTAAAGCCATTTCAAAGGCATTTTGCGCATACATGAAATGAACACATTTTTCTCCAAAACTATAACACATGCAAGCTTGTCCTGTTTGGTGGAGATGATATTTAATAAAATAAGTAGAAATCCACTAAAAGTTTTGTTTGGTTATCTTGCAATCCCGAGATAATCGTCTCCATGCTCCAAATCCATTTTAAAGCCATTTTTAAGGCATTTCGCGCATAGATGAAATGAACACATTTTTCTCCAAAACTATAACAGATGCAAGCTTGTCCTGTTTGGTGGAGATGATATTTAATAAAATAAGTAGAAATCCACTAAAAGTTTTGTTTGGTTATCTTGCAATCCCGAGATAATCGTCTCCATGCTCCAAATCCATTTTAAAGCCATTTTTAAGGCATTTCGCGCATACATGAAATGAACACATTTTTCTCCAAAACTATAACAGATGCAAGCTTGTCCTGTTTGGTGGAGATAATATTTAATAAAATAAGTAGAAATCTACTAAAAGTTTCGTTTGTTTATATTGCCATCCTGAGATAATCGTCTCCATGCTCCAAATCCATTTTAAAGCCATTTCAAAGGCATTTTGCGCATACATGAAATGAACACATTTTTCTCCAAAACTATAACACATGCAAGCTTGTCCTGTTTGGTGGAGATGATATTTAATAAAATAAGTAGAAATCCACTAAAAGTTTTGTTTGGTTATCTTGCAATCCCGAGATAATCGTCTCCATGCTCCAAATCCATTTTAAAGCCATTTTTAAGACATTTCGCGCATACATGAAATGAACACATTTTTCTCCAAAACTATAACAGATGCAAGCTTGTCCTGTTTGGTGGAGATGATATTTAATAAAATAAGTAGAAATCCACTAAAAGTTTTGTTTGGTTATCTTGCAATCCCGAGATAATCGTCTCCATGCTCCAAATCCATTTTAAAGCCATTTTTAAGGCATTTCGCGCATACATGAAATGAACACATTTTTCTCCAAAACTATAACAGATGCAAGCTTGTCCTGTTTGGTGGAGATGATATTTAATAAAATAAGTAGAAATCCACTAAAAGTTTTGTTTGGTTATCTTGCAATCCCGAGATAATCGTCTCCATGCTCCAAATCCATTTTAAAGCCATTTTTAAGGCATTTCGCGCATACATGAAATGAACACATTTTTCTCCAAAACTATAACAGATGCAAGCTTGTCCTGTTTGGTGGAGATGATATTTAATAAAATAAGTAGAAATCCACTAAAAGTTTTGTTTGGTTATCTTGCAATCCCGAGATAATCGTCTCCATGCTCCAAATCCATTTTAAAGCCATTTTTAGGGCATTTCGCGCATACATGAAATGAACACATTTTTCTCCAAAACTATAACAGATGCAAGCTTGTCCTGTTTGGTGGAGATGATATTTAATAAAATAAGTAGAAATCCACTAAAAGTTTTGTTTGGTTATATTGCAATCCCGAGATAATCGTCTCCATGCTCCAAATCCATTTTAAAGCCATTTTTAAGGCATTTCGCGCATACATGAAATGAACACATTTTTCTCCAAAACTATAACAGATACAAGCTTGTCCTGTTTGGTGGAGATGATATTTAATAAAATAAGTAGAAATCCACTAAAAGTTTTGTTTGGTTATCTTGCAATCCCGAGATAATCGTCTCCATGCTCCAAATCCATTTTAAAGCCATTTTTAAGGCATTTCGCGCATACATGAAATTAACAAAACTTTTAGTGGATTTCTACTTATTTTATTAAATATCATCTCCACCAAACAGGACAAGCTTGCATCTGTTATAGTTTTGGAGAAAAATGTGTTCATTTCATGTATGCGCGAAATGCCTTAAAAATGGCTTTAAAATGGATTTGGAGCATGGAGACGATTATCTCGGGATTGCAAGATAACCAAACAAAACTTTTAGTGGATTTCTACTTATTTTATTAAATATCATCTCCACCAAACAGGACAAGCTTGCATCTGTTATAGTTTTGGAGAAAAATGTGTTCATTTCATGTATGCGCGAAATGCCTTAAAAATGGCTTTAAAATGGATTTGGAGCATGGAGACGATTATCTCGGGATTGCAAGATAACCAAACAAAACTTTTAGTGGATTTCTACTTATTTTATTAAATATCATCTCCACCAAACAGGACAAGCTTGCATGTGTTATAGTTTTGGAGAAAAATGTGTTCATTTCATGTATGCGCAAAATGCCTTTGAAATGGCTTTAAAATGGATTTGGAGCATGGAGACGATTATCTCGGGATTGCAAGATAACCAAACAAAACTTTTAGTAGATTTCTACTTATTTTATTAGATATCATCTCCACCAAACAGGACAAGCTTGCATCTGTTATAGTTTTGGAGAAAAATGTGTTCATTTCATGTATGCGCGAAATGCCTTAAAAATGGCTTTAAAATGGATTTGGAGCATGGAGACGATTATCTCGGGATTGCAAGATAACCAAACAAAACTTTTAGTGGATTTCTACTTATTTTATTAAATATCATCTCCACCAAACAGGACAAGCTTGCATGTGTTATAGTTTTGGAGAAAAATGTGTTCATTTCATGTATGCGCAAAATGCCTTTGAAATGGCTTTAAAATGGATTTGGAGCATGGAGACGATTATCTCAGGATGGCAATATAAACAAACGAAACTTTTAGTAGATTTCTACTTATTTTATTAAATATTATCTCCACCAAACAGGACAAGCTTGCATCTGTTATAGTTTTGGAGAAAAATGTGTTCATTTCATGTATGCGCGAAATGCCTTAAAAATGGCTTTAAAATGGATTTGGAGCATGGAGACGATTATCTCGGGATTGCAAGATAACCAAACAAAACTTTTAGTGGATTTCCACTTATTTTATTAAATATCATCTCCACCAAACAGGACAAGCTTGCATGTGTTATAGTTTTGGAGAAAAATGTGTTCATTTCATGTATGCGCAAAATGCCTTTGAAATGGCTTTAAAATAGATTTGGAGCATGGAGACGATTATCTCGGGATTGCAAGATAACCATACAAAACTTTTAGTGGATTTCTACTTATTTTATTAAATATCATCTCCACCAAACAGGACAAGCTTGCATCTGTTATAGTTTTGGAGAAAAATGTGTTCATTTCATGTCTGCGCGAAATGCCTTAAAAATGGCTTTAAAATGGATTTGGAGCATGGAGACGATTATCTCGGGATTGCAAGATAACCAAACAAAACTTTTAGTGGATTTCTACTTATTTTATTAAATATCATCTCCACCAAACAGGACAAGCTTGCATCTGTTATAGTTTTGGAGAAAAATGTGTTCATTTCATGTATGCGCGAAATGCCTTAAAAATGGCTTTAAAATGGATTTGGAGCATGGAGACGATTATCTCGGGATTGCAAGATAACCAAACAAAACTTTTAGTGGATTTCTACTTATTTTATTAAATATCATCTCCACCAAACAGGACAAGCTTGCATGTGTTATAGTTTTGGAGAAAAATGTGTTCATTTCATGTATGCGCAAAATGCCTTTGAAATGGCTTTAAAATGGATTTGGAGCATGGAGACGATTATCTCAGGATGGCAATATAAACAAACGAAACTTTTAGTAGATTTCTACTTATTTTATTAAATATTATCTCCACCAAACAGGACAAGCTTGCATCTGTTATAGTTTTGGAGAAAAATGTGTTCATTTCATGTATGCGCGAAATGCCTTAAAAATGGCTTTAAAATGGATTTGGAGCATGGAGACGATTATCTCGGGATTGCAAGATAACCAAACAAAACTTTTAGTGGATTTCCACTTATTTTATTAAATATCATCTCCACCAAACAGGACAAGCTTGCATGTGTTATAGTTTTGGAGAAAAATGTGTTCATTTCATGTATGCGCAAAATGCCTTTGAAATGGCTTTAAAATAGATTTGGAGCATGGAGACGATTATCTCGGGATTGCAAGATAACCATACAAAACTTTTAGTGGATTTCTACTTATTTTATTAAATATCATCTCCACCAAACAGGACAAGCTTGCATCTGTTATAGTTTTGGAGAAAAATGTGTTCATTTCATGTCTGCGCGAAATGCCTTAAAAATGGCTTTAAAATGGATTTGGAGCATGGAGACGATTATCTCGGGATTGCAAGATAACCAAACAAAACTTTTAGTGGATTTCTACTTATTTTATTAAATATCATCTCCACCAAACAGGACAAGCTTGCATCTGTTATAGTTTTGGAGAAAAATGTGTTCATTTCATGTATGCGCGAAATGCCTTAAAAATGGCTTTAAAATGGATTTGGAGCATGGAGACGATTATCTCGGGATTGCAAGATAACCAAACAAAACTTTTAGTGGATTTCTACTTATTTTATTAAATATCATCTCCACCAAACAGGACAAGCTTGCATGTGTTATAGTTTTGGAGAAAAATGTGTTCATTTCATGTATGCGCAAAATGCCTTTGAAATGGCTTTAAAATGGATTTGGAGCATGGAGACGATTATCTCAGGATGGCAATATAAACAAACGAAACTTTTAGTAGATTTCTACTTATTTTATTAAATATTATCTCCACCAAACAGGACAAGCTTGCATCTGTTATAGTTTTGGAGAAAAATGTGTTCATTTCATGTATGCGCGAAATGCCTTAAAAATGGCTTTAAAATTGATTTGGAGCATGGAGACGATTATCTCGGGATTGCAAGATAACCAAACAAAACTTTTAGTGGATTTCTACTTATTTTATTAAATATCATCTCCACCAAACAGGACAAGCTTGCATCTGTTATAGTTTTGGAGAAAAATGTGTTCATTTCATGTATGCGCGAAATGCCTTAAAAATGGCTTTAAAATGGATTTGGAGCATGGAGACGATTATCTCGGGATTGCAAGATAACCAAACAAAACTTTTAGTGGATTTCTACTTATTTTATTAAATATCATCTCCACCAAACAGGACAAGCTTGCATCTGTTATAGTTTTGGAGAAAAATGTGTTCATTTCATGTATGCGCGAAATGCCTTAAAAATGGCTTTAAAATGGATTTGGAGCATGGAGACGATTATCTCGGGATTGCAAGATAACCAAACAAAACTTTTAGTGGATTTCTACTTATTTTATTAAATATCATCTCCACCAAACAGGACAAGCTTGCATCTGTTATAGTTTTGGAGAAAAATGTGTTCATTTCATGTATGCGCGAAATGCCTTAAAAATGGCTTTAAAATGGACTTGGAGCATGGAGACGATTATCTCGGGATTGCAAGATAACCAAACAAAACTTTTAGTGGATTTCTACTTATTTTATTAAATATCATCTCCACCAAACAGGACAAGCTTGCATCTGTTATAGTTTTGGAGAAAAATGTGTTCATTTCATGTATGCGCGAAATGCCTTAAAAATGGCTTTAAAATGGATTTGGAGCATGGAGACGATTATCTCGGGATTGCAATATAACCAAACAAAACTTTTAGTGGATTTCTACTTATTTTATTAAATATCATCTCCACCAAACAGGACAAGCTTGCATCTGTTATAGTAAGTTTTGTTTGGTTATCTTGCAATCCCGAGATAATCGTCTCCATGCTCCAAATCCATTTTAAAGCCATTTTTAAGGCATTTCGCGCATACATGAAATGAACACATTTTTCTCCAAAACTATAACAGATGCAAGCTTGTCCTGTTTGGTGGAGATGATATTTAATAAAATAAGTAGAAATCCACTAAAAGTTTTGTTTGGTTATCTTGCAATCCCGAGATAATCGTCTCCATGCTCCAAATCCATTTTAAAGCCATTTTTAAGGCATTTCGCGCATACATGAAATGAACACATTTTTCTCCAAAACTATAACACATGCAAGCTTGTCCTGTTTGGTGGAGATGATATTTAATAAAATAAGTAGAAATCCACTAAAAGTTTTGTTTGGTTATCTTGCAATCCCGAGATAATCGTCTCCATGCTCCAAATCCATTTTAAAGCCATTTTTAAGGCATTTCGCGCATACATGAAATGAACACATTTTTCTCCAAAACTATAACAGATGCAAGCTTGTCCTGTTTGGTGGAGATAATATTTAATAAAATAAGTAGAAATCTACTAAAAGTTTCGTTTGTTTATATTGCCATCCTGAGATATTCGTCTCCATGCTCCAAATCCATTTTAAAGCCATTTCAAAGGCATTTTGCGCATACATGAAATGAACACATTTTTCTCCAAAACTATAACACATGCAAGCTTGTCCTGTTTGGTGGAGATGATATTTAATAAAATAAGTAGAAATCCACTAAAAGTTTTGTTTGGTTATCTTGCAATCCCGAGATAATCGTCTCCATGCTCCAAATCCATTTTAAAGCCATTTTTAAGGCATTTCGCGCATACATGAAATGAACACATTTTTCTCCAAAACTATAACAGATGCAAGCTTGTCCTGTTTGGTGGAGATGATATTTAATAAAATAAGTAGAAATCCACTAAAAGTTTTGTTTGGTTATCTTGCAATCCCGAGATAATCGTCTCCATGCTCCAAATCCATTTTAAAGCCATTTTTAAGGCATTTCGCGCATACATGAAATGAACACATTTTTCTCCAAAACTATAACAGATGCAAGCTTGTCCTGTTTGGTGGAGATGATATTTAATAAAATAAGTAGAAATCCACTAAAAGTTTTGTTTGGTTATCTTGCAATCCCGAGATAATCGTCTCCATGCTCCAAATCCATTTTAAAGTCATTTTTAAGGCATTTCGCGCATACATGAAATGAACACATTTTTCTCCAAAACTATAACAGATGCAAGCTTGTCCTGTTTGGTGGAGATGATATTTAATAAAATAAGTAGAAATCTACTAAAAGTTTTGTTTGGTTATCTTGCAATCCCGAGATAATCGTCTCCATGCTCCAAATCCATTTTAAAGCCATTTCAAAGGCATTTTGCGCATACATGAAATTAACACATTTTTCTCCAAAACTATAACACATGCAAGCTTGTCCTGTTTGGTGGAGATGATATTTAATAAAATAAGTAGAAATCCACTAAAAGTTTTGTTTGGTTATCTTGCAATCCCGAGATAATCGTCTCCATGCTCCAAATCCATTTTAAAGCCATTTTTAAGGCATTTCGCGCATACATGAAATGAACACATTTTTCTCCAAAACTATAACAGATGCAAGCTTGTCCTGTTTGGTGGAGATGATATTTAATAAAATAAGTAGAAATCCACTAAAAGTTTTGTTTGGTTATCTTGCAATCCCGAGATAATCGTCTCCATGCTCCAAATCCATTTTAAAGCCATTTTTAAGGCATTTCGCGCATACATGAAATGAACACATTTTTCTCCAAAACTATAACAGATGCAAGCTTGTCCTGTTTGGTGGAGATGATATTTAATAAAATAAGTAGAAATCCACTAAAAGTTTTGTTTGGTTATCTTGCAATCCCGAGATAATCGTCTCCATGCTCCAAATCCATTTTAAAGCCATTTTTAAGGCATTTCGCGCATACATGAAATGAACACATTTTTCTCCAAAACTATAACAGATGCAAGCTTGTCCTGTTTGGTGGAGATGATATTTAATAAAATAAGTAGAAATCCACTAAAAGTTTTGTTTGGTTATATTGCAATCCCGAGATAATCGTCTCCATGCTCCAAATCCATTTTAAAGCCATTTTTAAGGCATTTCGCACATACATGAAATGAACACATTTTTCTCCAAAACTATAACAGATGCAAGCTTGTCCTGTTTGGTGGAGATGATATTTAATAAAATAAGTAGAAATCCACTAAAGGTTTTGTTTGGTTATCTTGCAATCCCGAGATAATCGTCTCCATGCTCCAAATCCATTTTAAAGCCATTTTTAAGGCATTTCGCGCATACATGAAATGAACACATTTTTCTCCAAAACTATAACAGATGCAAGCTTGTCCTGTTTGGTGGAGATGATATTTAATAAAATAAGTAGAAATCCACTAAAGGTTTTGTTTGGTTATCTTGCAATCCCGAGATAATCGTCTCCATGCTCCAAATCCATTTTAAAGCCATTTTTAAGGCATTTCGCGCATACATGAAATGAACACATTTTTCTCCAAAACTATAACAGATGCAAGCTTGTCCTGTTTGGTGGAGATGATATTTAATAAAATAAGTAGAAATCCACTAAAAGTTTTGTTTGGTTATCTTGCAATCCCGAGATAATCGTCTCCATGCTCCAAATCCATTTTAAAGCCATTTTTAAGGCATTTCGCGCATACATAAAATGAACACATTTTTCTCCAAAACTATAACAGATGCCAGCTTGTCCTGTTTGGTGGAGATAATATTTAATAAAATAAGTAGAAATCTACTAAAAGTTTCGTTTGTTTATATTGCCATCCTGAGATAATCGTCTCCATGCTCCAAATCCATTTTAAAGCCATTTCAAAGGCATTTTGCGCATACATGAAATGAACACATTTTTCTCCAAAACTATAACAGATGCAAGCTTGTCCTGTTTGGTGGAGATGATATTTAATAAAATAAGTAGAAATCCACTAAAAGTTTTGTTTGGTTATCTTGCAATCCCGAGATAATCGTCTCCATGCTCCAAATCCATTTTAAAGCCATTTTTAAGGCATTTCGCGCATACATGAAATGAACACATTTTTCTCCAAAACTATAACAGATGCAAGCTTGTCCTGTTTGGTGGAGATAATATTTAATAAAATAAGTAGAAATCTACTAAAAGTTTCGTTTGTTTATATTGCCATCCTGAGATAATCGTCTCCATGCTCCAAATCCATTTTAAAGCCATTTCAAAGGCATTTTGCGCATACATGAAATGAACACATTTTTCTCCAAAACTATAACACATGCAAGCTTGTCCTGTTTGGTGGAGATGATATTTAATAAAATAAGTAGAAATCCACTAAAAGGTTTGTTTGGTTATCTTGCAATCCCGAGATAATCGTCTCCATGCTCCAAATCCATTTTAAAGCCATTTTTAAGGCATTTCGCGCATACATGAAATGAACACATTTTTCTCCAAAACTATAACAGATGCAAGCTTGTCCTGTTTGGTGGAGATGATATTTAATAAAATAAGTAGAAATCCACTAAAAGTTTTGTTTGGTTATCTTGCAATCCCGAGATAATCGTCTCCATGCTCCAAATCCATTTTAAAGCCATTTTTAAGGCATTTCGCGCATACATGAAATGAACACATTTTTCTCCAAAACTATAACAGATGCAAGCTTGTCCTGTTTGGTGGAGATAATATTTAATAAAATAAGTAGAAATCTACTAAAAGTTTCTTTGTTTATATTGCCATCCTGAGATAATCGTCTCCATGCTCCAAATCCATTTTAAAGCCATTTCAAAGGCATTTTGCGCATACATGAAATGAACACATTTTTCTCCAAAACTATAACACATGCAAGCTTGTCCTGTTTGGTGGAGATGATATTTAATAAAATAAGTAGAAATCCACTAAAAGTTTTGTTTGGTTATCTTGCAATCCCGAGATAATCGTCTCCATGCTCCAAATCCATTTTAAAGCCATTTTTAAGGCATTTCGCGCATACATGAAATGAACACATTTTTCTCCAAAACTATAACAGATGCAAGCTTGTCCTGTTTGGTGGAGATGATATTTAATAAAATAAGTAGAAATCCACTAAAAGTTTTGTTTGGTTATCTTGCAATCCCGAGATAATCGTCTCCATGCTCCAAATCCATTTTAAAGCCATTTTTAAGGCATTTCGCGCATACATGAAATGAACACATTTTTCTCCAAAACTATAACAGATGCAAGCTTGTCCTGTTTGGTGGAGATGATATTTAATAAAATAAGTAGAAATCCACTAAAAGTTTTGTTTGGTTATCTTGCAATCCCGAGATAATCGTCTCCATGCTCCAAATCCATTTTAAAGTCATTTTTAAGGCATTTCACGCATACATGAAATGAACACATTTTTCTCCAAAACTATAACAGATGCAAGCTTGTCCTGTTTGGTGGAGATGATATTTAATAAAATAAGTAGAAATCTACTAAAAGTTTTGTTTGGTTATCTTGCAATCCCGAGATAATCGTCTCCATGCTCCAAATCCATTTTAAAGCCATTTCAAAGGCATTTTGCGCATACATGAAATGAACACATTTTTCTCCAAAACTATAACACATGCAAGCTTGTCCTGTTTGGTGGAGATGATATTTAATAAAATAAGTAGAAATCCACTAAAAGTTTTGTTTGGTTATCTTGCAATCCCGAGATAATCGTCTCCATGCTCCAAATCCATTTTAAAGCCATTTTTAAGGCATTTCGCGCATACATGAAATGAACACATTTTTCTCCAAAACTATAACAGATGCAAGCTTGTCCTGTTTGGTGGAGATGATATTTAATAAAATAAGTAGAAATCCACTAAAAGTTTTGTTTGGTTATCTTGCAATCCCGAGATAATCGTCTCCATGCTCCAAATCCATTTTAAAGCCATTTTTAAGGCATTTCGCGCATACATGAAATGAACACATTTTTCTCCAAAACTATAACAGATGCAAGCTTGTCCTGTTTGGTGGAGATGATATTTAATAAAATAAGTAGAAATCCACTAAAAGTTTTGTTTGGTTATCTTGCAATCCCGAGATAATCGTCTCCATGCTCCAAATCCATTTTAAAGCCATTTTTAAGGCATTTCGCGCATACATGAAATGAACACATTTTTCTCCAAAACTATAACAGATGCAAGCTTGTCCTGTTTGGTGGAGATGATATTTAATAAAATAAGTAGAAATCCACTAAAAGTTTTGTTTGGTTATATTGCAATCCCGAGATAATCGTCTCCATGCTCCAAATCCATTTTAAAGCCATTTTTAAGGCATTTCGCACATACATGAAATGAACACATTTTTCTCCAAAACTATAACAGATGCAAGCTTGTCCTGTTTGGTGGAGATGATATTTAATAAAATAAGTAGAAATCCACTAAAAGTTTTGTTTGGTTATCTTGCAATCCCGAGATAATCGTCTCCATGCTCCAATCCATTTTAAAGCCATTTTTAAGGCATTTCGCGCATACATGAAATGAACACATTTTTCTCCAAAACTATAACAGATGCAAGCTTGTCCTGTTTGGTGGAGATGATATTTAATAAAATAAGTAGAAATCCACTAAAAGTTTTGTTTGGTTATCTTGCAATCCCGAGATAATCGTCTCCATGCTCCAAATCCATTTTAAAGCCATTTTTAAGGCATTTCGCGCATACATGAAATGAACACATTTTTCTCCAAAACTATAACAGATGCAAGCTTGTCCTGTTTGGTGGAGATGATATTTAATAAAATAAGTAGAAATCCACTAAAAGTTTTGTTTGGTTATCTTGCAATCCCGAGATAATCGTCTCCATGCTCCAAATCCATTTTAAAGCCATTTTTAAGGCATTTCGCGCATACATGAAATGAACACATTTTTCTCCAAAACTATAACAGATGCAAGCTTGTCCTGTTTGGTGGAGATGATATTTAATAAAATAAGTAGAAATCCACTAAAAGTTTTGTTTGGTTATCTTGCAATCCCGAGATAATCGTCTCCATGCTCCAAATCCATTTTAAAGCCATTTTTAAGGCATTTCGCGCATACATGAAATGAACACATTTTTCTCCAAAACTATAACAGATGCAAGCTTGTCCTGTTTGGTGGAGATAATATTTAATAAAATAAGTAGAAATCTACTAAAAGTTTCGTTTGTTTATATTGCCATCCTGAGATAATCGTCTCCATGCTCCAAATCCATTTTAAAGCCATTTCAAAGGCATTTTGCGCATACATGAAATGAACACATTTTTCTCCAAAACTATAACACATGCAAGCTTGTCCTGTTTGGTGGAGATGATATTTAATAAAATAAGTAGAAATCCACTAAAAGTTTTGTTTGGTTATCTTGCAATCCCGAGATAATCGTCTCCATGCTCCAAATCCATTTTAAAGCCATTTTTAAGGCATTTCGCGCATACATGAAATGAACACATTTTTCTCCAAAACTATAACAGATGCAAGCTTGTCCTGTTTGGTGGAGATGATATTTAATAAAATAAGTAGAAATCCACTAAAAGTTTTGTTTGGTTATCTTGCAATCCCGAGATAATCGTCTCCATGCTCCAAATCCATTTTAAAGCCATTTTTAAGGCATTTCGCGCATACATGAAATGAACACATTTTTCTCCAAAACTATAACAGATGCAAGCTTGTCCTGTTTGGTGGAGATGATATTTAATAAAATAAGTAGAAATCCACTAAAAGTTTTGTTTGGTTATCTTGCAATCCCGAGATAATCGTCTCCATGCTCCAAATCCATTTTAAAGCCATTTTTAAGGCATTTCGCGCATACATGAAATGAACACATTTTTCTCCAAAACTATAACAGATGCAAGCTTGTCCTGTTTGGTGGAGATGATATTTAATAAAATAAGTAGAAATCCACTAAAAGTTTTGTTTGGTTATCTTGCAATCCCGAGATAATCGTCTCCATGCTCCAAATCCATTTTAAAGCCATTTTTAAGGCATTTCGCGCATACATGAAATGAACACATTTTTCTCCAAAACTATAACAGATGCAAGCTTGTCCTGTTTGGTGGAGATAATATTTAATAAAATAAGTAGAAATCTACTAAAAGTTTCTTTGTTTATATTGCCATCCTGAGATAATCGTCTCCATGCTCCAAATCCATTTTAAAGCCATTTCAAAGGCATTTTGCGCATACATGAAATGAACACATTTTTCTCCAAAACTATAACACATGCAAGCTTGTCCTGTTTGGTGGAGATGATATTTAATAAAATAAGTAGAAATCCACTAAAAGTTTTGTTTGGTTATCTTGCAATCCCGAGATAATCGTCTCCATGCTCCAAATCCATTTTAAAGCCATTTTTAAGGCATTTCGCGCATACATGAAATGAACACATTTTTCTCCAAAACTATAACAGATGCAAGCTTGTCCTGTTTGGTGGAGATGATATTTAATAAAATAAGTAGAAATCCACTAAAAGTTTTGTTTGGTTATCTTGCAATCCCGAGATAATCGTCTCCATGCTCCAAATCCATTTTAAAGCCATTTTTAAGGCATTTCGCGCATACATGAAATGAACACATTTTTCTCCAAAACTATAACAGATGCAAGCTTGTCCTGTTTGGTGGAGATGATATTTAATAAAATAAGTAGAAATCCACTAAAAGTTTTGTTTGGTTATCTTGCAATCCCGAGATAATCGTCTCCATGCTCCAAATCCATTTTAAAGTCATTTTTAAGGCATTTCACGCATACATGAAATGAACACATTTTTCTCCAAAACTATAACAGATGCAAGCTTGTCCTGTTTGGTGGAGATGATATTTAATAAAATAAGTAGAAATCTACTAAAAGTTTTGTTTGGTTATCTTGCAATCCCGAGATAATCGTCTCCATGCTCCAAATCCATTTTAAAGCCATTTCAAAGGCATTTTGCGCATACATGAAATGAACACATTTTTCTCCAAAACTATAACACATGCAAGCTTGTCCTGTTTGGTGGAGATGATATTTAATAAAATAAGTAGAAATCCACTAAAAGTTTTGTTTGGTTATCTTGCAATCCCGAGATAATCGTCTCCATGCTCCAAATCCATTTTAAAGCCATTTTTAAGGCATTTCGCGCATACATGAAATGAACACATTTTTCTCCAAAACTATAACAGATGCAAGCTTGTCCTGTTTGGTGGAGATGATATTTAATAAAATAAGTAGAAATCCACTAAAAGTTTTGTTTGGTTATCTTGCAATCCCGAGATAATCGTCTCCATGCTCCAAATCCATTTTAAAGCCATTTTTAAGGCATTTCGCGCATACATGAAATGAACACATTTTTCTCCAAAACTATAACAGATGCAAGCTTGTCCTGTTTGGTGGAGATGATATTTAATAAAATAAGTAGAAATCCACTAAAAGTTTTGTTTGGTTATCTTGCAATCCCGAGATAATCGTCTCCATGCTCCAAATCCATTTTAAAGCCATTTTTAAGGCATTTCGCGCATACATGAAATGAACACATTTTTCTCCAAAACTATAACAGATGCAAGCTTGTCCTGTTTGGTGGAGATGATATTTAATAAAATAAGTAGAAATCCACTAAAAGTTTTGTTTGGTTATATTGCAATCCCGAGATAATCGTCTCCATGCTCCAAATCCATTTTAAAGCCATTTTTAAGGCATTTCGCACATACATGAAATGAACACATTTTTCTCCAAAACTATAACAGATGCAAGCTTGTCCTGTTTGGTGGAGATGATATTTAATAAAATAAGTAGAAATCCACTAAAAGTTTTGTTTGGTTATCTTGCAATCCCGAGATAATCGTCTCCATGCTCCAATCCATTTTAAAGCCATTTTTAAGGCATTTCGCGCATACATGAAATGAACACATTTTTCTCCAAAACTATAACAGATGCAAGCTTGTCCTGTTTGGTGGAGATGATATTTAATAAAATAAGTAGAAATCCACTAAAAGTTTTGTTTGGTTATCTTGCAATCCCGAGATAATCGTCTCCATGCTCCAAATCCATTTTAAAGCCATTTTTAAGGCATTTCGCGCATACATGAAATGAACACATTTTTCTCCAAAACTATAACAGATGCAAGCTTGTCCTGTTTGGTGGAGATGATATTTAATAAAATAAGTAGAAATCCACTAAAAGTTTTGTTTGGTTATCTTGCAATCCCGAGATAATCGTCTCCATGCTCCAAATCCATTTTAAAGCCATTTTTAAGGCATTTCGCGCATACATGAAATGAACACATTTTTCTCCAAAACTATAACAGATGCAAGCTTGTCCTGTTTGGTGGAGATGATATTTAATAAAATAAGTAGAAATCCACTAAAAGTTTTGTTTGGTTATCTTGCAATCCCGAGATAATCGTCTCCATGCTCCAAATCCATTTTAAAGCCATTTTTAAGGCATTTCGCGCATACATGAAATGAACACATTTTTCTCCAAAACTATAACAGATGCAAGCTTGTCCTGTTTGGTGGAGATAATATTTAATAAAATAAGTAGAAATCTACTAAAAGTTTCGTTTGTTTATATTGCCATCCTGAGATAATCGTCTCCATGCTCCAAATCCATTTTAAAGCCATTTCAAAGGCATTTTGCGCATACATGAAATGAACACATTTTTCTCCAAAACTATAACACATGCAAGCTTGTCCTGTTTGGTGGAGATGATATTTAATAAAATAAGTAGAAATCCACTAAAAGTTTTGTTTGGTTATCTTGCAATCCCGAGATAATCGTCTCCATGCTCCAAATCCATTTTAAAGCCATTTTTAAGGCATTTCGCGCATACATGAAATGAACACATTTTTCTCCAAAACTATAACAGATGCAAGCTTGTCCTGTTTGGTGGAGATGATATTTAATAAAATAAGTAGAAATCCACTAAAAGTTTTGTTTGGTTATCTTGCAATCCCGAGATAATCGTCTCCATGCTCCAAATCCATTTTAAAGCCATTTTTAAGGCATTTCGCGCATACATGAAATGAACACATTTTTCTCCAAAACTATAACAGATGCAAGCTTGTCCTGTTTGGTGGAGATAATATTTAATAAAATAAGTAGAAATCTACTAAAAGTTTCGTTTGTTTATATTGCCATCCTGAGATAATCGTCTCCATGCTCCAAATCCATTTTAAAGCCATTTCAAAGGCATTTTGCGCATACATGAAATGAACACATTTTTCTCCAAAACTATAACACATGCAAGCTTGTCCTGTTTGGTGGAGATGATATTTAATAAAATAAGTAGAAATCCACTAAAAGTTTTGTTTGGTTATCTTGCAATCCCGAGATAATCGTCTCCATGCTCCAAATCCATTTTAAAGCCATTTTTAAGGCATTTCGCGCATACATGAAATGAACACATTTTTCTCCAAAACTATAACAGATGCAAGCTTGTCCTGTTTGGTGGAGATGATATTTCATAAAATAAGTAGAAATCCACTAAAAGTTTTGTTTGGTTATCTTGCAATCCCGAGATAATCGTCTCCATGCTCCAAATCCATTTTAAAGCCATTTTTAAGGCATTTCGCGCATACATGAAATGAACACATTTTTCTCCAAAACTATAACAGATGCAAGCTTGTCCTGTTTGGTGGAGATAATATTTAATAAAATAAGTAGAAATCTACTAAAAGTTTCGTTTGTTTATATTGCCATCCTGAGATAATCGTCTCCATGCTCCAAATCCATTTTAAAGCCATTTCAAAGGCATTTTGCGCATACATGAAATGAACACATTTTTCTCCAAAACTATAACACATGCAAGCTTGTCCTTTTTGGTGGAGATGATATTTAATAAAATAAGTAGAAATCCACTAAAAGTTTTGTTTGGTTATCTTGCAATCCCGAGATAATCGTCTCCATGCTCCAAATCCATTTTAAAGCCATTTTTAAGGCATTTCGCGCATACATGAAATGAACACATTTTTCTCCAAAACTATAACAGATGCAAGCTTGTCCTGTTTGGTGGAGATGATATTTAATAAAATAAGTAGAAATCCACTAAAAGTTTTGTTTGGTTATCTTGCAATCCCGAGATAATCGTCTCCATGCTCCAAATCCATTTTAAAGCCATTTTTAAGGCATTTCGCGCATACATGAAATGAACACATTTTTCTCCAAAACTATAACAGATGCAAGCTTGTCCTGTTTGGTGGAGATGATATTTAATAAAATAAGTAGAAATCCACTAAAAGTTTTGTTTGGTTATCTTGCAATCCCGAGATAATCGTCTCCATGCTCCAAATCCATTTTAAAGCCATTTTTAAGGCATTTCGCGCATACATGAAATGAACACATTTTTCTCCAAAACTATAACAGATGCAAGCTTGTCCTGCTTGGTGGAGATGATATTTAATAAAATAAGTAGAAATCCACTAAACGTTTTGTTTGGTTATCTTGCAATCCCGAGATAATCGTCTTCATGCTCCAAATCCATTTTAAAGCCATTTTTAAGGCATTTCGCGCATACATGAAATGAACACATTTTTCTCCAAAACTATAACAGATGCAAGCTTGTCCTGTTTGGTGGAGATAATATTTAATAAAATAAGTAGAAATCTACTAAAAGTTTCGTTTGTTTATATTGCCATCCTGAGATAATCGTCTCCATGCTCCAAATCCATTTTAAAGCCATTTTTAAGGCATTTCGCGCATACATGAAATGAACACATTTTTCTCCAAAACTATAACAGATGCAAGCTTGTCCTGTTTGGTGGAGATGATATTTAATAAAATAAGTAGAAATCCACTAAAAGTTTTGTTTGGTTATATTGCAATCCCGAGATAATCGTCTCCATGCTCCAAATCCATTTTAAAGCCATTTTTAAGGCATTTCGCGCATACATGAAATGAACACATTTTTCTCCAAAACTATAACAGATGCAAGCTTGTCCTGTTTGGTGGAGATGATATTTAATAAAATAAGTAGAAATCCACTAAAAGTTTTGTTTGGTTATCTTGCAATCCCGAGATAATCGTCTCCATGCTCCAAATCCATTTTAAAGCCATTTTTAAGGCATTTCGCGCATACATGAAATGAACACATTTTTCTCCAAAACTATAACAGATGCAAGCTTGTCCTGTTTGGTGGAGATAATATTTAATAAAATAAGTAGAAATCTACTAAAAGTTTCGTTTGTTTATATTGCCATCCTGAGATAATCGTCTCCATGCTCCAAATCTATTTTAAAGCCATTTCAAAGGCATTTTGCGCATACATGAAATGAACACATTTTTCTCCAAAACTATAACACATGCAAGCTTGTCCTGTTTGGTGGAGATGATATTTAATAAAATAAGTAGAAATCCACTAAAAGTTTTGTTTGGTAATCTTGCAATCCCGAGCTAATCGTCTCCATGCTCCAAATCCATTTTAAAGCCATTTTTAAGGCATTTCGCGCATACATGAAATGAACACATTTTTCTCCAAAACTATAACAGATGCAAGCTTGTCCTGTTTGGTGGAGATGATATTTAATAAAATAAGTAGAAATCCACTAAAAGTTTTGTTTGGTTATCTTGCAATCCCGAGATAATCGTCTCCATGCTCCAAATCCATTTTAAAGCCATTTTTAAGGCATTTCGCGCATACATGAAATGAACACATTTTTCTCCAAAACTATAACAGATGCAAGCTTGTCCTGTTTGGTGGAGATGATATTTAATAAAATAAGTAGAAATCCACTAAAAGTTTTGTTTGGTTATCTTGCAATCCCGAGATAATCGTCTCCATGCTCCAAATCCATTTTAAAGCCATTTTTAAGGCATTTCGCGCATACATGAAATGAACACATTTTTCTCCAAAACTATAACAGATGCAAGCTTGTCCTGTTTGGTGGAGATGATATTTAATAAAATAAGTAGAAATCCACTAAAAGTTTTGTTTGGTTATCTTGCAATCCCGAGATAATCGTCTCCATGCTCCAAATCCATTTTAAAGCCATTTCAAAGGCATTTTGCGCATACATGAAATGAACACATTTTTCTCCAAAACTATAACACATGCAAGCTTGTCCTGTTTGGTGGAGATGATATTTAATAAAATAAGTAGAAATCCACTAAAAGTTTTGTTTGGTTATCTTGCAATCCCGAGATAATCGTCTCCATGCTCCAAATCCATTTTAAAGCCATTTTTAAGGCATTTCGCGCATACATGAAATGAACACATTTTTCTCCAAAACTATAACAGATGCAAGCTTGTCCTGTTTGGTGGAGATGATATTTAATAAAATAAGTAGAAATCCACTAAAAGTTTTGTTTGGTTATCTTGCAATCCCGAGATAATCGTCTCCATGCTCCAAATCCATTTTAAAGCCATTTTTAAGGCATTTCGCGCATACATGAAATGAACACATTTTTCTCCAAAACTATAACAGATGCAAGCTTGTCCTGTTTGGTGGAGATGATATTTAATAAAATAAGTAGAAATCCACTAAAAGTTTTGTTTGGTTATCTTGCAATCCCGAGATAATCGTCTCCATGCTCCAAATCCATTTTAAAGCCATTTTTAAGGCATTTCGCGCATACATGAAATGAACACATTTTTCTCCAAAACTATAACAGATGCAAGCTTGTCCTGCTTGGTGGAGATGATATTTAATAAAATAAGTAGAAATCCACTAAACGTTTTGTTTGGTTATCTTGCAATCCCGAGATAATCGTCTCCATGCTCCAAATCCATTTTAAAGCCATTTTTAAGGCATTTCGCGCATACATGAAAGGAACACATTTTTCTCCAAAACTATAACAGATGCAAGCTTGTCCTGTTTGGTGGAGATAATATTTAATAAAATAAGTAGAAATCTACTAAAAGTTTCGTTTGTTTATATTGCCATCCTGAGATAATCGTCTCCATGCTCCAAATCCATTTTAAAGCCATTTTTAAGGCATTTCGCGCATACATGAAATGAACACATTTTTCTCCAAAACTATAACAGATGCAAGCTTGTCCTGTTTGGTGGAGATGATATTTAATAAAATAAGTAGAAATCCACTAAAAGTTTTGTTTGGTTATATTGCAATCCCGAGATAATCGTCTCCATGCTCCAAATCCATTTTAAAGCCATTTTTAAGGCATTTCGCGCATACATGAAATGAACACATTTTTCTCCAAAACTATAACAGATGCAAGCTTGTCCTGTTTGGTGAAGATGATATTTAATAAAATAAGTAGAAATCCACTAAAAGTTTTGTTTGGTTATCTTGCAATCCCGAGATAATCGTCTCCATGCTCCAAATCCATTTTAAAGCCATTTTTAAGGCATTTCGCGCATACATGAAATGAACACATTTTTCTCCAAAACTATAACAGATGCAAGCTTGTCCTGTTTGGTGGAGATAATATTTAATAAAATAAGTAGAAATCTACTAAAAGTTTCGTTTGTTTATATTGCCATCCTGAGATAATCGTCTCCATGCTCCAAATCTATTTTAAAGCCATTTCAAAGGCATTTTGCGCATACATGAAATGAACACATTTTTCTCCAAAACTATAACACATGCAAGCTTGTCCTGTTTGGTGGAGATGATATTTAATAAAATAAGTAGAAATCCACTAAAAGTTTTGTTTGGTTATCTTGCAATCCCGAGATAATCGTCTCCATGCTCCAAATCCATTTTAAAGCCATTTTTAAGGCATTTCGCGCATACATGAAATGAACACATTTTTCTCCAAAACTATAACAGATGCAAGCTTGTCCTGTTTGGTGGAGATGATATTTAATAAAATAAGTAGAAATCCACTAAAAGTTTTGTTTGGTTATCTTGCAATCCCGAGATAATCGTCTCCATGCTCCAAATCCATTTTAAAGCCATTTTTAAGGCATTTCGCGCATACATGAAATGAACACATTTTTCTCCAAAACTATAACAGATGCAAGCTTGTCCTGTTTGGTGGAGATGATATTTAATAAAATAAGTAGAAATCCACTAAAAGTTTTGTTTGGTTATCTTGCAATCCCGAGATAATCGTCTCCATGCTCCAAATCCATTTTAAAGCCATTTTTAAGGCATTTCGCGCATACATGAAATGAACACATTTTTCTCCAAAACTATAACAGATGCAAGCTTGTCCTGTTTGGTGGAGATGATATTTAATAAAATAAGTAGAAATCCACTAAAAGTTTTGTTTGGTTATCTTGCAATCCCGAGATAATCGTCTCCATGCTCCAAATCCATTTTAAAGCCATTTCAAAGGCATTTTGCGCATACATGAAATGAACACATTTTTCTCCAAAACTATAACACATGCAAGCTTGTCCTGGTTGGTGGAGATGATATTTAATAAAATAAGTAGAAATCCACTAAAAGTTTTGTTTGGTTATCTTGCAATCCCGAGATAATCGTCTCCATGCTCCAAATCCATTTTAAAGCCATTTTTAAGGCATTTCGCGCATACATGTAATGAACACATTTTTCTCCAAAACTATAACAGATGCAAGCTTGTCCTGTTTGGTGGAGATGATATTTAATAAAATAAGTAGAAATCCACTAAAAGTTTTGTTTGGTTATCTTGCAATCCCGAGATAATCGTCTCCATGCTCCAAATCCATTTTAAAGCCATTTTTAAGGCATTTCGCGCATACATGAAATGAACACATTTTTCTCCAAAACTATAACAGATGCAAGCTTGTCCTGTTTGGTGTAGATGATATTTAATAAAATAAGTAGAAATCCACTAAAAGTTTTGTTTGGTTATCTTGCAATCCCGAGATAATCGTCTCCATGCTCCAAATCCATTTTAAAGCCATTTTTAAGGCATTTCGCGCATACATGAAATGAACACATTTTTCTCCAAAACTATAACAGATGCAAGCTTGTCCTGTTTGGTGGAGATGATATTTAATAAAATAAGTAGAAATCCACTAAAAGTTTTGTTTGGTTATCTTGCAATCCCGAGATAATCGTCTCCATGCTCCAAATCCATTTTAAAGCCATTTCAAAGGCATTTTGCGCATACATGAAATGAACACATTTTTCTCCAAAACTATAACACATGCAAGCTTGTCCTGTTTGGTGGAGATGATATTTAATAAAATAAGTAGAAATCCACTAAAAGTTTTGTTTGGTTATCTTGCAATCCCGAGATAATCGTCTCCATGCTCCAAATCCATTTTAAAGCCATTTTTAAGGCATTTCGCGCATACATGAAATGAACACATTTTTCTCCAAAACTATAACAGATGCAAGCTTGTCCTGTTTGGTGGAGATGATATTTAATAAAATAAGTAGAAATCCACTAAAAGTTTTGTTTGGTTATCTTGCAATCCCGAGATAATCGTCTCCATGCTCCAAATCCATTTTAAAGCCATTTTTAAGGCATTTCGCGCATACATGAAATGAACACATTTTTCTCCAAAACAATAACAGATGCAAGCTTGTCCTGTTTGGTGGAGATGATATTTAATAAAATAAGTAGAAATCCACTAAACGTTTTGTTTGGTTATCTTGCAATCCCGAGATAATCGTCTCCATGCTCCAAATCCATTTTAAAGCCATTTTTAAGGCATTTCGCGCATACATGAAATGAACACATTTTTCTCCAAAACTATAACAGATGCAAGCTTGTCCTGTTTGGTGGAGATGATATTTAATAAAATAAGTAGAAATCCACTAAAAGTTTTGTTTGGTTATATTGCAATCCCGAGATAATCGTCTCCATGCTCCAAATCCATTTTAAAGCCATTTTTAAGGCATTTCGCGCATACATGAAATGAACACATTTTTCTCCAAAACTATAACAGATGCAAGCTTGTCCTGTTTGGTGGAGATGATATTTAATAAAATAAGTAGAAATCCACTAAAAGTTTTGTTTGGTTATCTTGCAATCCCGAGATAATCGTCTCCATGCTCCAAATCCATTTTAAAGCCATTTTTAAGGCATTTCGCGCATACATGAAATGAACACATTTTTCTCCAAAACTATAACAGATGCAAGCTTGTCCTGTTTGGTGGAGATGATATTTAATAAAATAAGTAGAAATCCACTAAAAGTTTTGTTTGGTTATCTTGCAATCCCGAGATAATCGTCTCCATGCTCCAAATCCATTTTAAAGCCATTTTTAAGGCATTTCGCGCATACATGAAATGAACACATTTTTCTCCAAAACTATAACAGATGCAAGCTTGTCCTGTTTGGTGGAGATGATATTTAAAAAAATAAGTAGAAATCCACTAAAAGTTTTGTTTGTTTATCTTGCAATCCCGAGATAATCGTCTCCATGCTCCAAATCCATTTTAAAGCCATTTTTAAGGCATTTCGCGCATACATGAAATGAACACATTTTTCTCCAAAACTATAACAGATGCAAGCTTGTCCTGTTTGGTGGAGATGATATTTAATAAAATAAGTAGAAATTCACTAAAAGTTTTGTTTGGTTATCTTGCAATCCCGAGATAATCGTCTCCATGCTCCAAATCCATTTTAAAGCCATTTTTAAGGCATTTCGCGCATACATGAAATGAACACATTTTTCTCCAAAACTATAACAGATGCAAGCTTGTCCTGTTTGGTGGAGATGATATTTAATAAAATAAGTAGAAATCCACTAAAAGTTTTGTTTGGTTATCTTGCAATCCCGAGATAATCGTCTCCATGCTCCAAATCCATTTTAAAGCCATTTTTAAGGCATTTCGCGCATACATGAAATGAACACATTTTTCTCCAAAACTATAACAGATGCAAGCTTGTCCTGTTTGGTGGAGATGATATTTAATAAAATAAGTAGAAATCCACTAAAAGTTTTGTTTGGTTATCTTGCAATCCCGAGATAATCGTCTCCATGCTCCAAATCCATTTTAAAGCCATTTCAAAGGCATTTTGCGCATACATGAAATGAACACATTTTTCTCCAAAACTATAACACATGCAAGCTTGTCCTGTTTGGTGGAGATGATATTTAATAAAATAAGTAGAAATCCACTAAAAGTTTTGTTTGGTTATCTTGCAATCCCGAGATAATCGTCTCCATGCTCCAAATCCATTTTAAAGCCATTTTTAAGGCATTTCGCGCATACATGAAATGAACACATTTTTCTCCAAAACTATAACAGATGCAAGCTTGTCCTGTTTGGTGGAGATGATATTTAATAAAATAAGTAGAAATCCACTAAAAGTTTTGTTTGGTTATCTTGCAATCCCGAGATAATCGTCTCCATGCTCCAAATCCATTTTAAAGCCATTTTTAAGGCATTTCGCGCATACATGAAATGAACACATTTTTCTCCAAAACAATAACAGATGCAAGCTTGTCCTGTTTGGTGGAGATGATATTTAATAAAATAAGTAGAAATCCACTAAACGTTTTGTTTGGTTATCTTGCAATCCCGAGATAATCGTCTCCATGCTCCAAATCCATTTTAAAGCCATTTTTAAGGCATTTCGCGCATACATGAAATGAACACATTTTTCTCCAAAACTATAACAGATGCAAGCTTGTCCTGTTTGGTGGAGATGATATTTAATAAAATAAGTAGAAATCCACTAAAAGTTTTGTTTGGTTATATTGCAATTCCGAGATAATCGTCTCCATGCTCCAAATCCATTTTAAAGCCATTTTTAAGGCATTTCGCGCATACATGAAATGAACACATTTTTCTCCAAAACTATAACAGATGCAAGCTTGTCCTGTTTGGTGGAGATGATATTTAATAAAATAAGTAGAAATCCACTAAAAGTTTTGTTTGGTTATCTTGCAATCCCGAGATAATCGTCTCCATGCTCCAAATCCATTTTAAAGCCATTTTTAAGGCATTTCGCGCATACATGAAATGAACACATTTTTCTCCAAAACTATAACAGATGCAAGCTTGTCCTGTTTGGTGGAGATGATATTTAAAAAAATAAGTAGAAATCCACTAAAAGTTTTGTTTGTTTATCTTGCAATCCCGAGATAATCGTCTCCATGCTCCAAATCCATTTTAAAGCCATTTTTAAGGCATTTCGCGCATACATGAAATGAACACATTTTTCTCCAAAACTATAACAGATGCAAGCTTGTCCTGTTTGGTGGAGATGATATTTAATAAAATAAGTAGAAATTCACTAAAAGTTTTGTTTGGTTATCTTGCAATCCCGAGATAATCGTCTCAATGCTCCAAATCCATTTTAAAGCCATTTTTAAGGCATTTCGCGCATACATGAAATGAACACATTTTTCTCCAAAACTATAACAGATGCAAGCTTGTCCTGTTTGGTGGAGATAATATTTAATAAAATAAGTAGAAATCTACTAAAAGTTTCGTTTGTTTATATTGCCATCCTGAGATAATCGTCCCCATGCTCCAAATCCATTTTAAAGCCATTTCAAAGGCATTTTGCGCATACATGAAATGAACACATTTTTCTCCAAAACTATAACACATGCAAGCTTGTCCTGTTTGGTGGAGATGATATTTAATAAAATAAGTAGAAATCCACTAAAAGTTTTGTTTGGTTATCTTGCAATCCCGAGATAATCGTCTCCATGCTCCAAATCCATTTTAAAGCCATTTTTAAGGCATTTCGCGCATACATGAAATGAACACATTCATCTCCACCAAACAGGACAAGCTTGCATCTGTTATAGTTTTGGAGAAAAATGTGTTCATTTCATGTATGCGCGAAATGCCTTAAAAATGGCTTTAAAATGGATTTGGAGCATGGAGACGATTATCTCGGGATTGCAAGATAACCAAACAAAACTTTTAGTGGATTTCTACTTATTTTATTAAATATCATCTCCACCAAACAGGACAAGCTTGCATCTGTTATAGTTTTGGAGAAAAATGTGTTCATTTCATGTATGCGCGAAATGCCTTAAAAATGGCTTTAAAATGGATTTGGAGCATGGAGACGATTATCTCGGGATTGCAAGATAACCAAACAAAACTTTTAGTGGATTTCTACTTATTTTATTAAATATCATCTCCACCAAACAGGACAAGCTTGCATCTGTTATAGTTTTGGAGAAAAATGTGTTCATTTCATGTATGCGCGAAATGCCTTAAAAATGGCTTTAAAATGGATTTGGAGCATGGAGACGATTATCTCGGGATTGCAATATAACCAAACAAAACTTTTAGTGGATTTCTACTTATTTTATTAAATATCATCTCCACCAAACAGGACAAGCTTGCATCTGTTATAGTTTTGGAGAAAAATGTGTTCATTTCATGTATGCGCGAAATGCCTTAAAAATGGCTTTAAAATGGATTTGGAGCATGGAGACGATTATCTCGGGATTGCAAGATAACCAAACAAAACTTTTAGTGGATTTCTACTTATTTTATTAAATATCATCTCCACCAAACAGGACAAGCTTGCATCTGTTATAGTTTTGGAGAAAAATGTGTTCATTTCATGTATGCGCGAAATGCCTTAAAAATGGCTTTAAAATGGATTTGGAGCATGGAGACGATTATCTCGGGATTGCAAGATAACCAAACAAAACTTTTAGTGGATTTCTACTTATTTTATTAAATATCATCTCCACCAAACAGGACAAGCTTGCATCTGTTATAGTTTTGGAGAAAAATGTGTTCATTTCATGTATGCGCGAAATGCCTTAAAAATGGCTTTAAAATGGATTTGGAGCATGGAGACGATTATCTCGGGATTGCAAGATAACCAAACAAAACTTTTAGTGGATTTCTACTTATTTTATTAAATATCATCTCCACCAAACAGGACAAGCTTGCATGTGTTATAGTTTTGGAGAAAAATGTGTTCATTTCATGTATGCGCAAAATGCCTTTGAAATGGCTTTAAAATGGATTTGGAGCATGGAGACGATTATCTCGGGATTGCAAGATAACCAAACAAAACTTTTAGTGGATTTCTACTTATTTTATTAAATATCATCTCCACCAAACAGGACAAGCTTGCATCTGTTATAGTTTTGGAGAAAAATGTGTTCATTTCATGTATGCGCGAAATGCCTTAAAAATGGCTTTAAAATGGATTTGGAGCATGGAGACGATTATCTCGGGATTGCAAGATAACCAAACAAAACTTTTAGTGGATTTCTACTTATTTTATTAAATATCATCTCCACCAAACAGGACAAGCTTGCATCTGTTATAGTTTTGGAGAAAAATGTGTTCATTTCATGTATGCGCGAAATGCCTTAAAAATGGCTTTAAAATGGATTTGGAGCATGGAGACGATTATCTCGGGATTGCAAGATAACCAAACAAAACTTTTAGTGGATTTCTACTTATTTTATTAAATATCATCTCCACCAAACAGGACAAGCTTGCATCTGTTATAGTTTTGGAGAAAAATGTGTTCATTTCATGTATGCGCGAAATGCCTTAAAAATGGCTTTAAAATGGATTTGGAGCATGGAGACGATTATCTCGGGATTGCAAGATAACCAAACAAAACTTTTAGTGGATTTCTACTTATTTTATTAAATATCATCTCCACCAAACAGGACAAGCTTGCATCTGTTATAGTTTTGGAGAAAAATGTGTTCATTTCATGTATGCGCGAAATGCCTTAAAAATGGCTTTAATAGGATTTGGAGCATGGAGACGATTATCTCGGGATTGCAAGATAACCAAACAAAACTTTTAGTGGATTTCTACTTATTTTATTAAATATCATCTCCACCAAACAGGACAAGCTTGCATCTGTTATAGTTTTGGAGAAAAATGTGTTCATTTCATGTATGCGCGAAATGCCTTAAAAATGGCTTTAAAATGGATTTGGAGCATGGAGACGATTATCTCGGGATTGCAAGATAACCAAACAAAACTTTTAGTGGATTTCTACTTATTTTATTAAATATCATCTCCACCAAACAGGACAAGCTTGCATCTGTTATAGTTTTGGAGAAAAATGTGTTCATTTCATGTATGCGCGAAATGCCTTAAAAATGGCTTTAAAATGGATTTGGAGCATGGAGACGATTATCTCGGGATTGCAATATAACCAAACAAAACTTTTAGTGGATTTCTACTTATTTTATTAAATATCATCTCCACCAAACAGGACAAGCTTGCATCTGTTATAGTTTTGGAGAAAAATGTGTTCATTTCATGTATGCGCGAAATGCCTTAAAAATGGCTTTAAAATGGATTTGGAGCATGGAGACGATTATCTCGGGATTGCAAGATAACCAAACAAAACTTTTAGTGGATTTCTACTTATTTTATTAAATATCATCTCCACCAAACAGGACAAGCTTGCATCTGTTATAGTTTTGGAGAAAAATGTGTTCATTTCATGTATGCGCGAAATGCCTTAAAAATGGCTTTAAAATGGATTTGGAGCATGGAGACGATTATCTCGGGATTGCAATATAACCAAACAAAACTTTTAGTGGATTTCTACTTATTTTATTAAATATCATCTCCACCAAACAGGACAAGCTTGCATCTGTTATAGTTTTGGAGAAAAATGTGTTCATTTCATGTATGCGCGAAATGCCTTAAAAATGGCTTTAAAATGGATTTGGAGCATGGAGACGATTATCTCGGGATTGCAAGATAACCAAACAAAACTTTTAGTGGATTTCTACTTATTTTATTAAATATCATCTCCACCAAACAGGACAAGCTTGCATCTGTTATAGTTTTGGAGAAAAATGTGTTCATTTCATGTATGCGCGAAATGCCTTAAAAATGGCTTTAAAATGGATTTGGAGCATGGAGACGATTATCTCGGGATTGCAAGATAACCAAACAAAACTTTTAGTGGATTTCTACTTATTTTATTAAATATCATCTCCACCAAACAGGACAAGCTTGCATCTGTTATAGTTTTGGAGAAAAATGTGTTCATTTCATGTATGCGCGAAATGCCTTAAAAATGGCTTTAAAATGGATTTGGAGCATGGAGACGATTATCTCGGGATTGCAAGATAACCAAACAAAACTTTTAGTGGATTTCTACTTATTTTATTAAATATCATCTCCACCAAACAGGACAAGCTTGCATCTGTTATAGTTTTGGAGAAAAATGTGTTCATTTCATGTATGCGCGAAATGCCTTAAAAATGGCTTTAAAATGGATTTGGAGCATGGAGACGATTATCTCGGGATTGCAAGATAACCAAACAAAACTTTTAGTGGATTTCTACTTATTTTATTAAATATCATCTCCACCAAACAGGACAAGCTTGCATCTGTTATAGTTTTGGAGAAAAATGTGTTCATTTCATGTATGCGCGAAATGCCTTAAAAATGGCTTTAAAATGGATTTGGAGCATGGAGACGATTATCTCGGGATTGCAATATAACCAAACAAAACTTTTAGTGGATTTCTACTTATTTTATTAAATATCATCTCCACCAAACAGGACAAGCTTGCATCTGTTATAGTTTTGGAGAAAAATGTGTTCATTTCATGTATGCGCGAAATGCCTTAAAAATGGCTTTAAAATGGATTTGGAGCATGGAGACGATTATCTCGGGATTGCAAGATAACCAAACAAAACTTTTAGTGGATTTCTACTTATTTTATTAAATATCATCTCCACCAAACAGGACAAGCTTGCATCTGTTATAGTTTTGGAGAAAAATGTGTTCATTTCATGTATGTGCGAAATGCCTTAAAAATGGCTTTAAAATGGATTTGGAGCATGGAGACGATTATCTCGGGATTGCAAGATAACCAAACAAAACTTTTAGTGGATTTCTACTTATTTTATTAAATATCATCTCCACCAAACAGGACAAGCTTGCATCTGTTATAGTTTTGGAGAAAAATGTGTTCATTTCATGTATGCGCGAAATGCCTTAAAAATGGCTTTAAAATGGATTTGGAGCATGGAGACGATTATCTCGGGATTGCAAGATAACCAAACAAAACTTTTAGTGGATTTCTACTTATTTTATTAAATATCATCTCCACCAAACAGGACAAGCTTGCATCTGTTATAGTTTTGGAGAAAAATGTGTTCATTTCATGTAAGCGCAAAATGCCTTAAAAATGGCTTTAAAATGGATTTGGAGCATGGAGACGATTATCTCGGGATTGCAAGATAACCAAACAAAACTTTTAGTGGATTTCTACTTATTTTATTAAATATCATCTCCACCAAACAGGACAAGCTTGCATCTGTTATAGTTTTGGAGAAAAATGTGTTCATTTCATGTATGCGCGAAATGCCTTAAAAATGGCTTTAAAATGGATTTGGAGCATGGAGACGATTATCTCGGGATTGCAAGATAACCAAACAAAACTTTTAGTGGATTTCTACTTATTTTATTAAATATCATCTCCACCAAACAGGACAAGCTTGCATCTGTTATAGTTTTGGAGAAAAATGTGTTCATTTCATGTAAGCGCAAAATGCCTTAAAAATGGCTTTAAAATGGATTTGGAGCATGGAGACGATTATCTCAGGATGGCAATATAAACAAACGAAACTTTTAGTAGATTTCTACTTATTTTATTAAATATTATCTCCACCAAACAGGACAAGCTTGCATCTGTTATAGTTTTGGAGAAAAATGTGTTCATTTCATGTATGCGCGAAATGCCTTAAAAATGGCTTTAAAATGGATTTGGAGCATGGAGACGATTATCTCGGGATTGCAAGATAACCAAACAAAACTTTTAGTGGATTTCTACTTATTTTATTAAATATCATCTCCACCAAACAGGACAAGCTTGCATCTGTTATAGTTTTGGAGAAAAATGTGTTCATTTCATGTATGCGCGAAATGCCTTAAAAATGGCTTTAAAATGGATTTGGAGCATGGAGACGATTATCTCGGGATTGCAAGATAACCAAACAAAACTTTTAGTGGATTTCTACTTATTTTATTAAATATCATCTCCACCAAACAGGACAAGCTTGCATCTGTTATAGTTTTGGAGAAAAATGTGTTCATTTCATGTATGCGCGAAATGCCTTAAAAATGGCTTTAATAGGATTTGGAGCATGGAGACGATTATCTCGGGATTGCAAGATAACCAAACAAAACTTTTAGTGGATTTCTACTTATTTTATTAAATATCATCTCCACCAAACAGGACAAGCTTGCATCTGTTATAGTTTTGGAGAAAAATGTGTTCATTTCATGTATGCGCGAAATGCCTTAAAAATGGCTTTAAAATGGATTTGGAGCATGGAGACGATTATCTCGGGATTGCAAGATAACCAAACAAAACTTTTAGTGGATTTCTACTTATTTTATTAAATATCATATCCACCAAACAGGACAAGCTTGCATCTGTTATAGTTTTGGAGAAAAATGTGTTCATTTCATGTAAGCGCAAAATGCCTTAAAAATGGCTTTAAAATGGATTTGGAGCATGGAGACGATTATCTCAGGATGGCAATATAAACAAACGAAACTTTTAGTAGATTTCTACTTATTTTATTAAATATTATCTCCACCAAACAGGACAAGCTTGCATCTGTTATAGTTTTGGAGAAAAATGTGTTCATTTCATGTATGCGCGAAATGCCTTAAAAATGGCTTTAAAATGGATTTGGAGCATGGAGACGATTATCTCGGGATTGCAAGATAACCAAACAAAACTTTTAGTGGATTTCTACTTATTTTATTAAATATCATCTCCACCAAACAGGACAAGCTTGCATCTGTTATAGTTTTGGAGAAAAATGTGTTCATGTATGCGCGAAATGCCTTAAAAATGGCTTTAAAATGGATTTGGAGCATGGAGACGATTATCTCGGGATTGCAAGATAACCAAACAAAACTTTTAGTGGATTTCTACTTATTTTATTAAATATCATCTCCACCAAACAGGACAAGCTTGCATCTGTTATAGTTTTGGAGAAAAATGTGTTCATTTCATGTATGCGCGAAATGCCTTAAAAATGGCTTTAAAATGGATTTGGAGCATGGAGACGATTATCTCGGGATTGCAAGATAACCAAACAAAACTTTTAGTGGATTTCTACTTATTTTATTAAATATCATCTCCACCAAACAGGACAAGCTTGCATCTGTTAAAGTTTTGGAGAAAAATGTGTTCATTTCATGTATGCGCGAAATGCCTTAAAAATGGCTTTAAAATGGATTTGGAGCATGGAGACGATTATCTCGGGATTGCAAGACAACCAAACAAAACTTTTAGTGGATTTCTACTTATTTTATTAAATATCATCTCCACCAAACAGGACAAGCTTGCATCTGTTATAGTTTTGGAGAAAAATGTGTTCATTTCATGTATGCGCGAAATGCCTTAAAAATGGCTTTAAAATGGATTTGGAGCATGGAGACGATTATCTCGGGATTGCAAGATAACCAAACAAAACTTTTAGTGGATTTCTACTTATTTTATTAAATATCATCTCCACCAAACAGGACAAGCTTGCATCTGTTATAGTTTTGGAGAAAAATGTGTTCATTTCATGTATGCGCGAAATGCCTTAAAAATGGCTTTAAAATGGATTTGGAGCATGGAGACGATTATCTCGGGATTGCAAGATAACCAAACAAAACTTTTAGTGGATTTCTACTTATTTTATTAAATATCATCTCCACCAAACAGGACAAGCTTGCATCTGTTATAGTTTTGGAGAAAAATGTGTTCATTTCATGAATGCGTGAAATGCCTTAAAAATGGCTTTAAAATGGATTTGGAGCATGGAGACGATTATCTCGGGATTGCAATATAACCAAACAAAACTTTTAGTGGATTTCTACTTATTTTATTAAATATCATCTCCCCCAAACAGGACAAGCTTGCATCTGTTATAGTTTTGGAGAAAAATGTGTTCATTTCATGTATGCGCAAAATGCCTTTGACATGGCTTTAAAATGGATTTGGAGCATGGAGACGATTATCTCGGGATTGCAAGATAACCAAACAAAACTTTTAGTGGATTTCTACTTATTTTATTAAATATCATCTCCACCAAACAGGACAAGCTTGCATCTGTTATAGTTTTGGAGAAAAATGTGTTCATTTCATGTATGCGCGAAATGCCTTAAAAATGGCTTTAAAATGGATTTGGAGCATGGAGACGATTATCTCGGGATTGCAAGATAACCAAACAAAACTTTTAGTGGATTTCTACTTATTTTATTAAATATCATCTCCACCAAACAGGACAAGCTTGCATCTGTTATAGTTTTGGAGAAAAATGTGTTCATTTCATGTATGCGCGAAATGCCTTAAAAATGGCTTTAAAATGGATTTGGAGCATGGAGACGATTATCTCGGGATTGCAAGATAACCAAACAAAACTTTTAGTGGATTTCTACTTATTTTATTAAATATCATCTCCACCAAACAGGACAAGCTTGCATCTGTTATAGTTTTGGAGAAAAATGTGTTCATTTCATGTATGCGCGAAATGCCTTAAAAATGGCTTTAAAATGGATTTGGAGCATGGAGACGATTATCTCGGGATTGCAAGATAACCAAACAAAACTTTTAGTGGATTTCTACTTATTTTATTAAATATCATCTCCACCAAACAGGACAAGCTTGCATCTGTTATAGTTTTGGAGAAAAATGTGTTCATTTCATGTATGCGCGAAATGCCTTAAAAATGGCTTTAAAATGGATTTGGAGCATGGAGACGATTATCTCGGGATTGCAAGATAACCAAACAAAACTTTTAGTGGATTTCTACTTATTTTATTAAATATCATCTCCACCAAACAGGACAAGCTTGCATCTGTTATAGTTTTGGAGAAAAATGTGTTCATTTCATGTATGCGCGAAATGCCTTAAAAATGGCTTTAAAATAGATTTGGAGCATGGAGACGATTATCTCGGGATTGCAAGATAACCAAACAAAACTTTTAGTGGATTTCTACTTATTTTATTAAATATCATCTCCACCAAACAGGACAAGCTTGCATCTGTTATAGTTTTGGAGAAAAATGTGTTCATTTCATGTATGCGCGAAATGCCTTAAAAATGGCTTTAAAATGGATTTGGAGCATGGAGACGATTATCTCGGGATTGCAAGATAACCAAACAAAACTTTTAGTGGATTTCTACTTATTTTATTAAATATCATCTCCACCAAACAGGACAAGCTTGCATCTGTTATAGTTTTGGAGAAAAATGTGTTCATTTCATGTATGCGTGAAATGCCTTAAAAATGGCTTTAAAATGGATTTGGAGCATGGAGACGATTATCTCGGGATTGCAATATAACCAAACAAAACTTTTAGTGGATTTCTACTTATTTTATTAAATATCATCTCCCCCAAACAGGACAAGCTTGCATCTGTTATAGTTTTGGAGAAAAATGTGTTCATTTCATGTATGCGCAAAATGCCTTTGACATGGCTTTAAAATGGATTTGGAGCATGGAGACGATTATCTCGGGATTGCAAGATAACCAAACAAAACTTTTAGTGGATTTCTACTTATTTTATTAAATATCATCTCCCCCAAACAGGACAAGCTTGCATCTGTTATAGTTTTGGAGAAAAATGTGTTCATTTCATGTATGCGCGAAATGCCTTAAAAATGGCTTTAAAATGGATTTGGAGCATGGAGACGATTATCTCGGGATTGCCAAGATAACCAAACAAAACTTTTAGTGGATTTCTACTTATTTTATTAAATATCATCTCCACCAAACAGGACAAGCTTGCATCTGTTATAGTTTTGGAGAAAAATGTGTTCATTTCATGTATGCGCGAAATGCCTTAAAAATGGCTTTAAAATGGATTTGGAGCATGGAGACGATTATCTCGGGATTGCAAGATAACCAAACAAAACTTTTAGTGGATTTCTACTTATTTTATTAAATATCATCTCCACCAAACAGGACAAGCTTGCATCTGTTATAGTTTTGGAGAAAAATGTGTTCATTTCATGTATGCGCGAAATGCCTTAAAAATGGCTTTAAAATGGATTTGGAGCATGGAGACGATTATCTCGGGATTGCAAGATAACCAAACAAAACTTTTAGTGGATTTCTACTTATTTTATTAAATATCATCTCCACCAAACAGGACAAGCTTGCATCTGTTATAGTTTTGGAGAAAAATGTGTTCATTTCATGTATGCGCGAAATGCCTTAAAAATGGCTTTAAAATGGATTTGGAGCATGGAGACGATTATCTCGGGATTGCAAGATAACCAAACAAAACTTTTAGTGGATTTCTACTTATTTTATTAAATATCATCTCCACCAAACAGGACAAGCTTGCATCTGTTATAGTTTTGGAGAAAAATGTGTTCATTTCATGTATGCGCGAAATGCCTTAAAAATGGCTTTAAAATGGATTTGGAGCATGGAGACGATTATCTCGGGATTGCAAGATAACCAAACAAAACTTTTAGTGGATTTCTACTTATTTTATTAAATATCATCTCCACCAAACAGGACAAGCTTGCATCTGTTATAGTTTTGGAGAAAAATGTGTTCATTTCATGTATGCGCGAAATGCCTTAAAAATGGCTTTAAAATGGATTTGGAGCATGGAGACGATTATCTCGGGATTGCAAGATAACCAAACAAAACTTTTAGTGGATTTCTACTTATTTTATTAAATATCATCTCCACCAAACAGGACAAGCTTGCATCTGTTATAGTTTTGGAGAAAAATGTGTTCATTTCATGTATGCGCGAAATGCCTTAAAAATGGCTTTAAAATGGATTTGGAGCATGGAGACGATTATCTCGGGATTGCAATATAACCAAACAAAACTTTTAGTGGATTTCTACTTATTTTATTAAATATCATCTCCACCAAACAGGACAAGCTTGCATCTGTTATAGTTTTGGAGAAAAATGTGTTCATTTCATGTATGCGCGAAATGCCTTAAAAATGGCTTTAAAATGGATTTGGAGCATGGAGACGATTATCTCGGGATTGCAAGATAACCAAACAAAACTTTTAGTGGATTTCTACTTATTTTATTAAATATCATCTCCACCAAACAGGACAAGCTTGCATCTGTTATAGTTTTGGAGAAAAATGTGTTCATTTCATGTATGTGCGAAATGCCTTAAAAATGGCTTTAAAATGGATTTGGAGCATGGAGACGATTATCTCGGGATTGCAAGATAACCAAACAAAACTTTTAGTGGATTTCTACTTATTTTATTAAATATCATCTCCACCAAACAGGACAAGCTTGCATCTGTTATAGTTTTGGAGAAAAATGTGTTCATTTCATGTATGCGCGAAATGCCTTAAAAATGGCTTTAAAATGGATTTGGAGCATGGAGACGATTATCTCGGGATTGCAAGATAACCAAACAAAACTTTTAGTGGATTTCTACTTATTTTTATTAAATATCATCTCCACCAAACAGGACAAGCTTGCATCTGTTATAGTTTTGGAGAAAAATGTGTTCATTTCATGTAAGCGCAAAATGCCTTAAAAATGGCTTTAAAATGGATTTGGAGCATGGAGACGATTATCTCAGGATGGCAATATAAACAAACGAAACTTTTAGTAGATTTCTACTTATTTTATTAAATATTATCTCCACCAAACAGGACAAGCTTGCATCTGTTATAGTTTTGGAGAAAAATGTGTTCATTTCATGTATGCGCGAAATGCCTTAAAAATGGCTTTAAAATGGATTTGGAGCATGGAGACGATTATCTCGGGATTGCAAGATAACCAAACAAAACTTTTAGTGGATTTCTACTTATTTTATTAAATATCATCTCCACCAAACAGGACAAGCTTGCATCTGTTATAGTTTTGGAGAAAAATGTGTTCATGTATGCGCGAAATGCCTTAAAAATGGCTTTAAAATGGATTTGGAGCATGGAGACGATTATCTCGGGATTGCAAGATAACCAAACAAAACTTTTAGTGGATTTCTACTTATTTTATTAAATATCATCTCCACCAAACAGGACAAGCTTGCATCTGTTATAGTTTTGGAGAAAAATGTGTTCATTTCATGTATGCGCGAAATGCCTTAAAAATGGCTTTAAAATGGATTTGGAGCATGGAGACGATTATCTCGGGATTGCAAGATAACCAAACAAAACTTTTAGTGGATTTCTACTTATTTTATTAAATATCATCTCCACCAAACAGGACAAGCTTGCATCTGTTAAAGTTTTGGAGAAAAATGTGTTCATTTCATGTATGCGCGAAATGCCTTAAAAATGGCTTTAAAATGGATTTGGAGCATGGAGACGATTATCTCGGGATTGCAAGACAACCAAACAAAACTTTTAGTGGATTTCTACTTATTTTATTAAATATCATCTCCACCAAACAGGACAAGCTTGCATCTGTTATAGTTTTGGAGAAAAATGTGTTCATTTCATGTATGCGCGAAATGCCTTAAAAATGGCTTTAAAATGGATTTGGAGCATGGAGACGATTATCTCGGGATTGCAAGATAACCAAACAAAACTTTTAGTGGATTTCTACTTATTTTATTAAATATCATCTCCACCAAACAGGACAAGCTTGCATCTGTTATAGTTTTGGAGAAAAATGTGTTCATTTCATGTATGCGTGAAATGCCTTAAAAATGGCTTTAAAATGGATTTGGAGCATGGAGACGATTATCTCGGGATTGCAATATAACCAAACAAAACTTTTAGTGGATTTCTACTTATTTTATTAAATATCATCTCCCCCAAACAGGACAAGCTTGCATCTGTTATAGTTTTGGAGAAAAATGTGTTCATTTCATGTATGCGCAAAATGCCTTTGACATGGCTTTAAAATGGATTTGGAGCATGGAGACGATTATCTCGGGATTGCAAGATAACCAAACAAAACTTTTAGTGGATTTCTACTTATTTTATTAAATATCATCTCCACCAAACAGGACAAGCTTGCATCTGTTATAGTTTTGGAGAAAAATGTGTTCATTTCATGTATGCGCGAAATGCCTTAAAAATGGCTTTAAAATGGATTTGGAGCATGGAGACGATTATCTCGGGATTGCAAGATAACCAAACAAAACTTTTAGTGGATTTCTACTTATTTTATTAAATATCATCTCCACCAAACAGGACAAGCTTGCATCTGTTATAGTTTTGGAGAAAAATGTGTTCATTTCATGTATGCGCAAAATGCCTTTGAAATGGCTTTAAAATGGATTTGGAGCATGGAGACGATTATCTCGGGATTGCAAGATAACCAAACAAAACTTTTAGTGGATTTCTACTTATTTTATTAAATATCATCTCCACCAAACAGGACAAGCTTGCATCTGTTATAGTTTTGGAGAAAAATGTGTTCATTTCATGTATGCGCGAAATGCCTTAAAAATGGCTTTAAAATGGATTTGGAGCATGGAGACGATTATCTCGGGATTGCAAGATAACCAAACAAAACTTTTAGTGGATTTCTACTTATTTTATTAAATATCATCTCCACCAAACAGGACAAGCTTGCATCTGTTATAGTTTTGGAGAAAAATGTGTTCATTTCATGTATGCGCGAAATGCCTTAAAATGGCTTTAAAATGGATTTGGAGCATGGAGACGATTATCTCGGGATTGCAAGATAACCAAACAAAACTTTTAGTGGATTTCTACTTATTTTATTAAATATCATCTCCACCAAACAGGACAAGCTTGCATCTGTTATAGTTTTGGAGAAAAATGTGTTCATTTCATGTATGCGCGAAATGCCTTAAAAATGGCTTTAAAATGGATTTGGAGCATGGAGACGATTATCTCGGGATTGCAAGATAACCAAACAAAACTTTTAGTGGATTTCTACTTATTTTATTAAATATCATCTCCACCAAACAGGACAAGCTTGCATCTGTTATAGTTTTGGAGAAAAATGTGTTCATTTCATGTATGCGCGAAATGCCTTAAAAATGGCTTTAAAATGGATTTGGAGCATGGAGACGATTATCTCGGGATTGCAAGATAACCAAACAAAACTTTTAGTGGATTTCTACTTATTTTATTAAATATCATCTCCACCAAACAGGACAAGCTTGCATCTGTTATAGTTTTGGAGAAAAATGTGTTCATTTCATGTATGCGCGAAATGCCTTAAAAATGGCTTTAAAATGGATTTGGAGCATGGAGACGATTATCTCGGGATTGCAAGATAACCAAACAAAACTTTTAGTGGATTTCTACTTATTTTATTAAATATCATCTCCACCAAACAGGACAAGCTTGCATCTGTTATAGTTTTGGAGAAAAATGTGTTCATTTCATGTATGCGCGAAATGCCTTAAAAATGGCTTTAAAATGGATTTGGAGCATGGAGACGATTATCTCGGGATTGCAAGATAACCAAACAAAACTTTTAGTGGATTTCTACTTATTTTATTAAATATCATCTCCACCAAACAGGACAAGCTTGCATCTGTTATAGTTTTGGAGAAAAATGTGTTCATTTCATGTATGCGCGAAATGCCTTAAAAATGGCTTTAAAATGGATTTGGAGCATGGAGACGATTATCTCGGGATTGCAATATAACCAAACAAAACTTTTAGTGGATTTCTACTTATTTTATTAAATATCATCTCCACCAAACAGGACAAGCTTGCATCTGTTATAGTTTTGGAGAAAAATGTGTTCATTTCATGTATGCGCGAAATGCCTTAAAAATGGCTTTAAAATGGATTTGGAGCATGGAGACGATTATCTCGGGATTGCAAGATAACCAAACAAAACTTTTAGTGGATTTCTACTTATTTTATTAAATATCATCTCCACCAAACAGGACAAGCTTGCATCTGTTATAGTTTTGGAGAAAAATGTGTTCATTTCATGTATGCGCGAAATGCCTTAAAAATGGCTTTAAAATGGATTTGGAGCATGGAGACGATTATCTCGGGATTGCAAGATAACCAAACAAAACTTTTAGTGGATTTCTACTTATTTTATTAAATATCATCTCCACCAAACAGGACAAGCTTGCATCTGTTATAGTTTTGGAGAAAAATGTGTTCATTTCATGTATGCGCGAAATGCCTTAAAAATGGCTTTAAAATGGATTTGGAGCATGGAGACGATTATCTCGGGATTGCAAGATAACCAAACAAAACTTTTAGTGGATTTCTACTTATTTTATTAAATATCATCTCCACCAAACAGGACAAGCTTGCATCTGTTATAGTTTTGGAGAAAAATGTGTTCATTTCATGTATGCGCGAAATGCCTTAAAAATGGCTTTAAAATGGATTTGGAGCATGGAGACGATTATCTCGGGATTGCAAGATAACCAAACAAAACTTTTAGTGGATTTCTACTTATTTTATTAAATATCATCTCCACCAAACAGGACAAGCTTGCATCTGTTATAGTTTTGGAGAAAAATGTGTTCATTTCATGTATGCGCGAAATGCCTTAAAAATGGCTTTAAAATGGATTTGGAGCATGGAGACGATTATCTCGGGATTGCAAGATAACCAAACAAAACTTTTAGTGGATTTCTACTTATTTTATTAAATATCATCTCCACCAAACAGGACAAGCTTGCATCTGTTATAGTTTTGGAGAAAAATGTGTTCATTTCATGTATGCGCGAAATGCCTTAAAAATGGCTTTAAAATGGATTTGGAGCATGGAGACGATTATCTCGGGATTGCAAGATAACCAAACAAAACTTTTAGTGGATTTCTACTTATTTTATTAAATATCATCTCCACCAAACAGGACAAGCTTGCATCTGTTATAGTTTTGGAGAAAAATGTGTTCATTTCATGTATGCGCGAAATGCCTTAAAAATGGCTTTAAAATGGATTTGGAGCATGGAGACGATTATCTCGGGATTGCAAGATAACCAAACAAAACTTTTAGTGGATTTCTACTTATTTTATTAAATATCATCTCCACCAAACAGGACAAGCTTGCATCTGTTATAGTTTTGGAGAAAAATGTGTTCATTTCATGTATGCGCGAAATGCCTTAAAAATGGCTTTAAAATGGATTTGGAGCATGGAGACGATTATCTCGGGATTGCAAGATAACCAAACAAAACTTTTAGTGGATTTCTACTTATTTTATTAAATATCATCTCCACCAAACAGGACAAGCTTGCATCTGTTATAGTTTTGGAGAAAAATGTGTTCATTTCATGTATGCGCGAAATGCCTTAAAAATGGCTTTAAAATGGATTTGGAGCATGGAGACGATTATCTCGGGATTGCAAGATAACCAAACAAAACTTTTAGTGGATTTCTACTTATTTTATTAAATATCATCTCCACCAAACAGGACAAGCTTGCATCTGTTATAGTTTTGGAGAAAAATGTGTTCATTTCATGTATGCGCGAAATGCCTTAAAAATGGCTTTAAAATGGATTTGGAGCATGGAGACGATTATCTCGGGATTGCAAGATAACCAAACAAAACTTTTAGTGGATTTCTACTTATTTTATTAAATATCATCTCCACCAAACAGGACAAGCTTGCATCTGTTATAGTTTTGGAGAAAAATGTGTTCATTTCATGTATGCGCGAAATGCCTTAAAAATGGCTTTAAATGGATTTGGAGCATGGAGACGATTATCTCGGGATTGCAAGATAACCAAACAAAACTTTTAGTGGATTTCTACTTATTTTATTAAATATCATCTCCACCAAACAGGACAAGCTTGCATCTGTTATAGTTTTGGAGAAAAATGTGTTCATTTCATGTATGCGCGAAATGCCTTAAAAATGGCTTTAAAATGGATTTGGAGCATGGAGACGATTATCTCGGGATTGCAAGATAACCAAACAAAACTTTTAGTGGATTTCTACTTATTTTATTAAATATCATCTCCACCAAACAGGACAAGCTTGCATCTGTTATAGTTTTGGAGAAAAATGTGTTCATTTCATGTATGCGCGAAATGCCTTAAAAATGGCTTTAAAATGGATTTGGAGCATGGAGACGATTATCTCGGGATTGCAAGATAACCAAACAAAACTTTTAGTGGATTTCTACTTATTTTATTAAATATCATCTCCACCAAACAGGACAAGCTTGCATCTGTTATAGTTTTGGAGAAAAATGTGTTCATTTCATGTATGCGCGAAATGCCTTAAAAATGGCTTTAAAATGGATTTGGAGCATGGAGACGATTATCTCGGGATTGCAAGATAACCAAACAAAACTTTTAGTGGATTTCTACTTATTTTATTAAATATCATCTCCACCAAACAGGACAAGCTTGCATCTGTTATAGTTTTGGAGAAAAATGTGTTCATTTCATGTATGCGCGAAATGCCTTAAAAATGGCTTTAAAATGGATTTGGAGCATGGAGACGATTATCTCGGGATTGCAAGATAACCAAACAAAACTTTTAGTGGATTTCTACTTATTTTATTAAATATCATCTCCACCAAACAGGACAAGCTTGCATCTGTTATAGTTTTGGAGAAAAATGTGTTCATTTCATGTATGCGCGAAATGCCTTAAAAATGGCTTTAAAATGGATTTGGAGCATGGAGACGATTATCTCGGGATTGCAAGATAACCAAACAAAACTTTTAGTGGATTTCTACTTATTTTATTAAATATCATCTCCACCAAACAGGACAAGCTTGCATCTGTTATAGTTTTGGAGAAAAATGTGTTCATTTCATGTATGCGCGAAATGCCTTAAAATGGCTTTAAAATGGATTTGGAGCATGGAGACGATTATCTCGGGATTGCAAGATAACCAAACAAAACTTTTAGTGGATTTCTACTTATTTTATTAAATATCATCTCCACCAAACAGGACAAGCTTGCATCTGTTATAGTTTTGGAGAAAAATGTGTTCATTTCATGTATGCGCGAAATGCCTTAAAAATGGCTTTAAAATGGATTTGGAGCATGGAGACGATTATCTCGGGATTGCAAGATAACCAAACAAAACTTTTAGTGGATTTCTACTTATTTTATTAAATATCATCTCCACCAAACAGGACAAGCTTGCATCTGTTATAGTTTTGGAGAAAAATGTGTTCATTTCATGTATGCGCGAAATGCCTTAAAAATGGCTTTAAAATGGATTTGGAGCATGGAGACGATTATCTCGGGATTGCAAGATAACCAAACAAAACTTTTAGTGGATTTCTACTTATTTTATTAAATATCATCTCCACCAAACAGGACAAGCTTGCATCTGTTATAGTTTTGGAGAAAATGTGTTCATTTCATGTATGCGCGAAATGCCTTAAAAATGGCTTTAAAATGGATTTGGAGCATGGAGACGATTATCTCGGGATTGCAAGATAACCAAACAAAACTTTTAGTGGATTTCTACTTATTTTATTAAATATCATCTCCACCAAACAGGACAAGCTTGCATCTGTTATAGTTTTGGAGAAAAATGTGTTCATTTCATGTATGCGCGAAATGCCTTAAAAATGGCTTTAAAATGGATTTGGAGCATGGAGACGATTATCTCGGGATTGCAAGATAACCAAACAAAACTTTTAGTGGATTTCTACTTATTTTATTAAATATCATCTCCACCAAACAGGACAAGCTTGCATCTGTTATAGTTTTGGAGAAAAATGTGTTCATTTCATGTATGCGCGAAATGCCTTAAAAATGGCTTTAAAATGGATTTGGAGCATGGAGACGATTATCTCGGGATTGCAAGATAACCAAACAAAACTTTTAGTGGATTTCTACTTATTTTATTAAATATCATCTCCACCAAACAGGACAAGCTTGCATCTGTTATAGTTTTGGAGAAAAATGTGTTCATTTCATGTATGCGCGAAATGCCTTAAAAATGGCTTTAAAATGGATTTGGAGCATGGAGACGATTATCTCGGGATTGCAAGATAACCAAACAAAACTTTTAGTGGATTTCTACTTATTTTATTAAATATCATCTCCACCAAACAGGACAAGCTTGCATCTGTTATAGTTTTGGAGAAAAATGTGTTCATTTCATGTATGCGCGAAATGCCTTAAAAATGGCTTTAAAATGGATTTGGAGCATGGAGACGATTATCTCGGGATTGCAAGATAACCAAACAAAACTTTTAGTGGATTTCTACTTATTTTATTAAATATCATCTCCACCAAACAGGACAAGCTTGCATCTGTTATAGTTTTGGAGAAAAATGTGTTCATTTCATGTATGCGCGAAATGCCTTAAAAATGGCTTTAAAATGGATTTGGAGCATGGAGACGATTATCTCGGGATTGCAAGATAACCAAACAAAACTTTTAGTGGATTTCTACTTATTTTATTAAATATCATCTCCACCAAACAGGACAAGCTTGCATCTGTTATAGTTTTGGAGAAAAATGTGTTCATTTCATGTATGCGCGAAATGCCTTAAAAATGGCTTTAAAATGGATTTGGAGCATGGAGACGATTATCTCGGGATTGCAAGATAACCAAACAAAACTTTTAGTGGATTTCTACTTATTTTATTAAATATCATCTCCACCAAACAGGACAAGCTTGCATCTGTTATAGTTTTGGAGAAAAATGTGTTCATTTCATGTATGCGCGAAATGCCTTAAAAATGGCTTTAAAATGGATTTGGAGCATGGAGACGATTATCTCGGGATTGCAAGATAACCAAACAAAACTTTTAGTGGATTTCTACTTATTTTATTAAATATCATCTCCACCAAACAGGACAAGCTTGCATCTGTTATAGTTTTGGAGAAAAATGTGTTCATTTCATGTATGCGCGAAATGCCTTAAAAATGGCTTTAAAATGGATTTGGAGCATGGAGACGATTATCTCGGGATTGCAAGATAACCAAACAAAACTTTTAGTGGATTTCTACTTATTTTATTAAATATCATCTCCACCAAACAGGACAAGCTTGCATCTGTTATAGTTTTGGAGAAAAATGTGTTCATTTCATGTATGCGCGAAATGCCTTAAAAATGGCTTTAAAATGGATTTGGAGCATGGAGACGATTATCTCGGGATTGCAAGATAACCAAACAAAACTTTTAGTGGATTTCTACTTATTTTATTAAATATCATCTCCACCAAACAGGACAAGCTTGCATCTGTTATAGTTTTGGAGAAAAATGTGTTCATTTCATGTATGCGCGAAATGCCTTAAAAATGGCTTTAAAATGGATTTGGAGCATGGAGACGATTATCTCGGGATTGCAAGATAACCAAACAAAACTTTTAGTGGATTTCTACTTATTTTATTAAATATCATCTCCACCAAACAGGACAAGCTTGCATCTGTTATAGTTTTGGAGAAAAATGTGTTCATTTCATGTATGCGCGAAATGCCTTAAAAATGGCTTTAAAATGGATTTGGAGCATGGAGACGATTATCTCGGGATTGCAAGATAACCAAACAAAACTTTTAGTGGATTTCTACTTATTTTATTAAATATCATCTCCACCAAACAGGACAAGCTTGCATCTGTTATAGTTTTGGAGAAAAATGTGTTCATTTCATGTATGCGCGAAATGCCTTAAAAATGGCTTTAAAATGGATTTGGAGCATGGAGACGATTATCTCGGGATTGCAAGATAACCAAACAAAACTTTTAGTGGATTTCTACTTATTTTATTAAATATCATCTCCACCAAACAGGACAAGCTTGCATCTGTTATAGTTTTGGAGAAAAATGTGTTCATTTCATGTATGCGCGAAATGCCTTAAAAATGGCTTTAAAATGGATTTGGAGCATGGAGACGATTATCTCGGGATTGCAAGATAACCAAACAAAACTTTTAGTGGATTTCTACTTATTTTATTAAATATCATCTCCACCAAACAGGACAAGCTTGCATCTGTTATAGTTTTGGAGAAAAATGTGTTCATTTCATGTATGCGCGAAATGCCTTAAAAATGGCTTTAAAATGGATTTGGAGCATGGAGACGATTATCTCGGGATTGCAAGATAACCAAACAAAACTTTTAGTGGATTTCTACTTATTTTATTAAATATCATCTCCACCAAACAGGACAAGCTTTCATCTGTTATAGTTTTGGAGAAAAATGTGTTCATTTCATGTATGCGCGAAATGCCTTAAAAATGGCTTTAAAATGGATTTGGAGCATGGAGACGATTATCTCGGGATTGCAAGATAACCAAACAAAACTTTTAGTGGATTTCTACTTATTTTATTAAATATCATCTCCACCAAACAGGACAAGCTTGCATCTGTTATAGTTTTGGAGAAAAATGTGTTCATTTCATGTATGCGCGAAATGCCTTAAAAATGGCTTTAAAATGGATTTGGAGCATGGAGACGATTATCTCGGGATTGCAAGATAACCAAACAAAACTTTTAGTGGATTTCTACTTATTTTATTAAATATCATCTCCACCAAACAGGACAAGCTTGCATGTGTTATAGTTTTGGAGAAAAATGTGTTCATTTCATGTATGCGCAAAATGCCTTAAAAATGGCTTTAAAATGGATTTGGAGCATGGAGACGATTATCTCAGGATGGCAATATAAACAAACGAAACTTTTAGTAGATTTCTACTTATTTTATTAAATATTATCTCCACCAAACAGGACAAGCTTGCATCTGTTATAGTTTTGGAGAAAAATGTGTTCATTTCATGTATGCGCGAAATGCCTTAAAAATGGCTTTAAAATGGATTTGGAGCATGGAGACGATTATCTCGGGATTGCAAGATAACCAAACAAAACTTTTAGTGGATTTCTACTTATTTTATTAAATATCATCTCCACCAAACAGGACAAGCTTTCATCTGTTATAGTTTTGGAGAAAAATGTGTTCATTTCATGTATGCGCGAAATGCCTTAAAAATGGCTTTAAAATGGATTTGGAGCATGGAGACGATTATCTCGGGATTGCAAGATAACCAAACAAAACTTTTAGTGGATTTCTACTTATTTTATTAAATATCATCTCCACCAAACAGGACAAGCTTGCATCTGTTATAGTTTTGGAGAAAAATGTGTTCATTTCATGTATGCGCGAAATGCCTTAAAAATGGCTTTAAAATGGATTTGGAGCATGGAGACGATTATCTCGGGATTGCAAGATAACCAAACAAAACTTTTAGTGGATTTCTACTTATTTTATTAAATATCATCTCCACCAAACAGGACAAGCTTGCATGTGTTATAGTTTTGGAGAAAAATGTGTTCATTTCATGTATGCGCAAAATGCCTTAAAAATGGCTTTAAAATGGATTTGGAGCATGGAGACGATTATCTCAGGATGGCAATATAAACAAACGAAACTTTTAGTAGATTTCTACTTATTTTATTAAATATTATCTCCACCAAACAGGACAAGCTTGCATCTGTTATAGTTTTGGAGAAAAATGTGTTCATTTCATGTATGCGCGAAATGCCTTAAAAATGGCTTTAAAATGGATTTGGAGCATGGAGACGATTATCTCGGGATTGCAAGATAACCAAACACAACTTTTAGTGGATTTCTACTTATTTTATTAAATATCATCTCCACCAAACAGGACAAGCTTGCATCTGTTATAGTTTTGGAGAAAAATGTGTTCATTTCATGTATGCGCGAAATGCCTTAAAATGGCTTTAAAATGGATTTGGAGCATGGAGACGATTATCTCGGGATTGCAAGATAACCAAACAAAACTTTTAGTGGATTTCTACTTATTTTATTAAATATCATCTCCACCAAACAGGACAAGCTTGCATCTGTTATAGTTTTGGAGAAAAATGTGTTCATTTCATGTATGCGCGAAATGCCTTAAAAATGGCTTTAAAATGGATTTGGAGCATGGAGACGATTATCTCGGGATTGCAATATAACCAAACAAAACTTTTAGTGGATTTCTACTTATTTTATTAAATATCATCTCCACCAAACAGGACAAGCTTGCATCTGTTATAGTTTTGGAGAAAAATGTGTTCATTTCATGTATGCGCGAAATGCCTTAAAAATGGCTTTAAAATGGATTTGGAGCATGGAGACGATTATCTCGGGATTGCAAGATAACCAAACAAAACTTTTAGTGGATTTCTACTTATTTTATTAAATATCATCTCCACCAAACAGGACAAGCTTGCATGTGTTATAGTTTTGGAGAAAAATGTGTTAATTTCATGTATGCGCAAAATGCCTTTGAAATGGCTTTAAAATGGATTTGGAGCATGGAGACGATTATCTCGGGATTGCAAGATAACCAAACAAAACTTTTAGTGGATTTCTACTTATTTTATTAAATATCATCTCCACCAAACAGGACAAGCTTGCATCTGTTATAGTTTTGGAGAAAAATGTGTTCATTTCATGTATGCGCGAAATGCCTTAAAAATGGCTTTAAAATGGATTTGGAGCATGGAGACGATTATCTCGGGATTGCAAGATAACCAAACAAAACTTTTAGTGGATTTCTACTTATTTTATTAAATATCATCTCCACCAAACAGGACAAGCTTGCATCTGTTATAGTTTTGGAGAAAAATGTGTTCATTTCATGTATGCGCGAAATGCCTTAAAAATGGCTTTAAAATGGATTTGGAGCATGGAGACGATTATCTCGGGATTGCAAGATAACCAAACAAAACTTTTAGTGGATTTCTACTTATTTTATTAAATATCATCTCCACCAAACAGGACAAGCTTGCATCTGTTATAGTTTTGGAGAAAAATGTGTTCATTTCATGTATGCGCGAAATGCCTTAAAAATGGCTTTAAAATGGATTTGGAGCATGGAGACGATTATCTCGGGATTGCAAGATAACCAAACAAAACTTTTAGTGGATTTCTACTTATTTTATTAAATATCATCTCCACCAAACAGGACAAGCTTGCATCTGTTATAGTTTTGGAGAAAAATGTGTTCATTTCATGTATGCGCGAAATGCCTTAAAAATGGCTTTAAAATGGATTTGGAGCATGGAGACGATTATCTCGGGATTGCAAGATAACCAAACAAAACTTTTAGTGGATTTCTACTTATTTTATTAAATATCATCTCCACCAAACAGGACAAGCTTGCATCTGTTATAGTTTTGGAGAAAAATGTGTTCATTTCATGTATGCGCGAAATGCCTTAAAAATGGCTTTAAAATGGATTTGGAGCATGGAGACGATTATCTCGGGATTGCAAGATAACCAAACAAAACTTTTAGTGGATTTCTACTTATTTTATTAAATATCATCTCCACCAAACAGGACAAGCTTGCATCTGTTATAGTTTTGGAGAAAAATGTGTTCATTTCATGTATGCGCGAAAATGCCTTAAAAATGGCTTTAAAATGGATTTGGAGCATGGAGACGATTATCTCGGGATTGCAAGATAACCAAACAAAACTTTTAGTGGATTTCTACTTATTTTATTAAATATCATCTCCACCAAACAGGACAAGCTTGCATCTGTTATAGTTTTGGAGAAAAATGTGTTCATTTCATGTATGCGCGAAATGCCTTAAAAATGGCTTTAAAATGGATTTGGAGCATGGAGACGATTATCTCGGGATTGCAAGATAACCAAACAAAACTTTTAGTGGATTTCTACTTATTTTATTAAATATCATCTCCACCAAACAGGACAAGCTTGCATCTGTTATAGTTTTGGAGAAAAATGTGTTCATTTCATGTATGCGCGAAATGCCTTAAAAATGGCTTTAAAATGGATTTGGAGCATGGAGACGATTATCTCGGGATTGCAAGATAACCAAACAAAACTTTTAGTGGATTTCTACTTATTTTATTAAATATCATCTCCACCAAACAGGACAAGCTTGCATCTGTTATAGTTTTGGAGAAAAATGTGTTCATTTCATGTATGCGCGAAATGCCTTAAAAATGGCTTTAAAATGGATTTGGAGCATGGAGACGATTATCTCGGGATTGCAAGATAACCAAACAAAACTTTTAGTGGATTTCTACTTATTTTATTAAATATCATCTCCACCAAACAGGACAAGCTTGCATCTGTTATAGTTTTGGAGAAAAATGTGTTCATTTCATGTATGCGCGAAATGCCTTAAAAATGGCTTTAAAATGGATTTGGAGCATGGAGACGATTATCTCGGGATTGCAAGATAACCAAACAAAACTTTTAGTGGATTTCTACTTATTTTATTAAATATCATCTCCACCAAACAGGACAAGCTTGCATCTGTTATAGTTTTGGAGAAAAATGTGTTCATTTCATGTATGCGCGAAATGCCTTAAAAATGGCTTTAAAATGGATTTGGAGCATGGAGACGATTATCTCGGGATTGCAAGATAACCAAACAAAACTTTTAGTGGATTTCTACTTATTTTATTAAATATCATCTCCACCAAACAGGACAAGCTTGCATCTGTTATAGTTTTGGAGAAAAATGTGTTCATTTCATGTATGCGCGA
>NW_027444001.1:0-30878 GCF_048569485.1 Anomaloglossus baeobatrachus | reverse complement strand
CTGCATTAACATGAAAATCTTCACTTTTTTTGCGTATGGCGTATGCTCTTGCATAAATTCTTTTTATAGAAAATAGACCATGGACAATCAAAGCATACTATTCACATGCCACAAACAAGCCCATTGCTTATAAACTGTGATACATTGACCCACGATATAAAATGATTTAATGTGATCTTTGCAGTATATTCAAAGCTGCGCTTGAATGCACAATGCAGTTCCCATAAAAAATGTGTTTACATCCCTTTATTTCATGTTTATTTTACAACATTGAATTACAGTCGATCTAGTTAGGCTTTCGGCACTGATGAATAGAAACACACTATTCAACGTGAAAACAATCTGCCTTTTAAGGGTTGTAAATGCAAAATAACTGAATTTATAACTAAACTTCCCCTGAAGTCAATATTTAGTTTAGGTACCTGTAGGATCAATTAGAGATGTTGAGATTGTTCTACAAGCATATGTGGACCCTATTTGTCTCTCCACAACCAGTGGGGAAATGGACAGGGAATGTAAGTGACCAGCTATTTTTATGCACACCCACAAATTCTCAACTGAATTAAGGTGTAGAATTTTAATTTATTTGCACACTGTATTTCAGGCATTTATTTTTATTCTGTCTTATAACAAACACTTGGCTTTTGACAAATTTCTGAACCTGGACATTTTCTATAGAGGAGGGATCCAAACTAGAAGTTTCTTTTCATCCCTACTTCTCCCATCAGTATGTACTGCTCTTTAACTATCAAAGCTGCGGAAATAATCTGAAATACTGAGGGCCCAGGGTTCTCTGGAACTCCCCTTCATCTTCAAGTTCTCCAGTCCTATACTGTCCTGGGGCATATTAACAATCACAGATCTACACCCTATGGAAAGTGGGTCAGATAGTGCTCAGTGTGGCTGCTAAATTTAATAATATATGGGAAGCTGTATATGGTAAGGAGATGGTATACCTGGAAGGCTATGACAGAAGGGGAATGGTATATTGTATGCTGTAACTGTAGAGGAGTGCTGGATATGGGGTGCTGTGACTAGAAAGTACATTAGGATAATACATGAGGGACTGTGACTCCAGTAGAGATGGTTCATGGGGCACTGTCAGGGTCGTCTTAAGGACTTGACAACAATGACTGGTGTATGGGGCACAGTGAAGAGGAGGGCCCGACCGGGCGCAGGGTAATTACTTAGCTTTGTTAATGCCCGGGATGGGGCCCCCTCTTCACTGGGCCCCAGTCATAGCTACAGCAGAGGGGCCTGATAGTGTCGCTTTGGCCACTACAACACATCACTAAGTTGCAGGAGAAGTCCTTCAGGGGCATCACATGCAAATTAGCCATATGCTACAGGCAAGGTCAGTGGGGCAGAGCAGGGCACCAGCGCATAATTCCGCGACCCAGTGTGCAGCAGCGTGATGAAGTCATCACTCTGTGACCTAATCACACTGCTGCAGGTAACAGAGCCACGGAGGTGGTGAGGATGTGGGCAGCAGCCGTCTAGAACAGGTAAGTTCTCGGTGAGCTGAAGACGATTGCCGGGGGTGGTGGGGGTCTGCCGACCCCAGCCTCTGCCTTGCTTCAACTGGATGCACGACGGAGGGCACACATCCAGCGGAAATGCATCGCCTCTAAGAAAGGGCGACGTGGGAGTCAGGGATAGTGAGTAAAATGGTTTTGTTTATTTTCTTTTTGCAACACACAAATATGCCAGGAGTGGCCAAGGAAGGGGGCATATATACCAGGAAAGGGACAGAAACCAGGATGGGGACATATATACCAGAATGTGCCCAGGAGGGGGATATATATATACCAGGAGGCCCCCAGATTGGGACATATATACCAGGATGGGGACATATATACAAGGAGTGGCCCAGGAAAGGGACATATATACCAGGAAAAGGACAAATAAACAAGGATGGGGACATATATGCCAGGAGTGGCCCAGGAAGAGGACATATATACTATGAGGAGGACTTATAGACCAAGAAGGGGGAAGAAGCCAGGATGGGGACATATATACCAGAATTTACCCAGGATGGGTATATTAGGAGGCTCCTAAGATAGAAGCAAATAAACCAGGATGGAGACATATATACCAGGAGTGGCCCAGGAAGGGGACATGTATACCATGAAAGGGACAAATAAAAAAGGATGGGGATATACAGTGCTGCTCACCATTATTGGCACCCCTTCATTTTTTTCATAGATTGTACAATATCTTCAGAAATAAATGGATATGTACCAAAGTTATATACACAGTAATTTTTAATTAATGGTCCAAAGTAATACAACAATAAAACATTGTCAACATACACTACAGTTCAAAAGTTTGGGGTCACTTACAGTCAGGGCCAGAAATATTTGGACAGTGACACAAGTTTTGTTATTTTAGCTGTTTACAAAAACATGTTCAGAAATATAATTATATATATCATATGGGCTGAAGGTGCACACTCCCAGCTGCAATATGAGAGTTTTCACATCCAAATCGGAGAAAGGGTTTAGGAATCAAAGCTCTGTAATGCATAGCCTCCTCTTTTTCAAGGGACCAAAAGTAATTGGACAAGGGACTCTAAGGGCTGCAATTAACTCTGAAGGCGTCTCCCTCATTAACCTGTAATCAATGAAGTAGTTAAAAGGTCTGGGGTTGATTACAGGTGTGTGGTTTTGCATTTGGAAGCTGTTGTTGTGACCAGACAACATGCGGTCTAAGGAACTCTCAATTGAAGTGAAGCAGAACATCCTGAGGCTGAAAAAAAAGAAAAAATCCATCAGAGAGATAGCAGACATGCTTGGAGTAGCAAAATCAACAGTCGGGTACATTCTGAGAAAAAAGGAACTGGTGAGCTTGGGAACTCAAAAAGGCCTGGGCGTCCACGGATGACAACAGTGGTGGATGATCGCCGCATACTTTCTTTGGTGAAGAAGAACCCGTTCACAACATCAACTGAAGTCCAGAACACTCTCAGTGAAGTAGGTGTATCTGTCTCTAAGTCAACAGTAAAGAGAAGACTCCATGAAAGTAAATACAAAGGGTTCACATCTAGATGCAAACCATTCATCAATTCCAAAAATAGACAGGCCAGAGTTAAATTTGCTGAAAAACACCTCATGAAGCCAGCTGAGTTCTGGAAAAGTATTCTATGGACAGACGAGACAAAGATCAACCTGTACCAGAATGATGGGAAGAAAAAAGTTTGGAGAAGAAAGGGAACGGCACATGATCCAAGGCACACCACATCCTCTGTAAAACATGGTGGAGGCAACGTGATGGCATGGGCATGCATGGCTTTCAGTGGCACTGGGTCACTTGTGTTTATTGATGACATAACAGCAGACAAGAGTAGCCGGATGAATTCTGAAGTGTACAGGGATATACTTTCAGCCCAGATTCAGCAAAATGCCGCAAAGTTGATCGGACGGCGCTTCATAGTACAGATGGACAATGACCCCAAGCATACAGCCAAAGCTACCCAGGAGTTCATGAGTGCAAAAAAGTGGAACATTCTGCAATGGCCAAGTCAATCACCAGATCTTAACCCAATTGAGCATGCATTTCACTTGCTCAAATCCAGACTTAAGACGGAAAGACCCACAAACAAGCAAGACCTGAAGGCTGCGGCTGTAAAGGCCTGGCAAAGCATTAAGAAGGAGGAAACCCAGCGTTTGGTGATGTCCATGGGTTCCAGACTTAAGGCAGTGATTGCCTCCAAAGGATTCGCAACAAAATATTGAAAATAAAAATATTTTGTTTGGGTTTGGTTTATTTGTCTAATTACTTTTGACCTCCTAAAATGTGGAGTGTTTGTAAAGAAATGTGTACAATTCCTACAATTTCTATCAGATATTTTTGTTCAAACCTTCAAATTAAACGTTACAATCTGCACTTGAATTCTGTTGTAGAGGTTTCATTTCAAATCCAATGTGGTGGCATGCAGAGCCCAACTCGCGAATATTGTGTCACTGTCCAAATATTTCTGGACCTAACTGTAGATATTTCCTTATTTTTGAAAGAAAAGCACATTTACTTTTTTTTCAATGAAACTAACATTAAACTAACAGAACCACACTCTATACATTGTTAATGTGGTAAATGACTATTCTAGCTGCAAACGTTTGTTTTTTAATGCAATATCTACATAGGTGTATAGAGGCCATTTCCAACAACCACCACTCCCATGTTTTAATGGTACATTGTGTTTGCTAACTGTGTTAGAAGGCTAATGGATGTTTAAAAATCCCTTGAAAACCCTTGTGCAAGTATGTTAGTACAGCTGAAACAATTTTGCTGATTAGAGAAGCTATAAAACTTTGAGCTAGTTGAGAATGTAGAGCATTACATTTGTTGTTTCCATTAAACTCACAAAATGGCCAGAAAAAGAGAACTTTCATGTGAAACTTGACAGTCTATTCTTGTTTTTAGAAATGAAGGATATTCCATGCGAGAAATTGCCAGGAAACTTAAGATTTCCTACAACAGTGTGTACTATTCCCTTCAGAGGGGAGCACAAACAGGCTCTAACTAGAGTAGAAGGAGAAGTGAAAGGCCCCACTGCACAACTGAGAAACAAGACAAGTACATTAGAGTCTCTAGTTTTAGAAATCGACGCCTCACAGGTCCTCAACAGGCAGCTTCATTAAATAGTACCTGCAAAATGCCAGTGTCAATGTCTACAGTGAAGAGGCGACTCCGGGATGCTGGCCTTCAGGGCAGAGTGGCAAAGAAAAAGCCATATCTGAGACTGGCTAATGAAAGGAAAGGATTAATATGGGCAAAAGAACACAGACATCGGACAGAGGAAGATTGGAAAAAAAGTCTTATGGACAGACGAATCGAAGTTTGAGGTGTTTGGATCACACAGAAGAACATTTGTGAGACGCAGAACAACTGAAAAGATGCTGGAAGAGTGCCTGATGCCATCTGTCAAGCATGATGGAGGTAATGTGATAGTCTGGGGTTGCTTTGGTGATGGTAAAGTGGGAGATTTGTACAAGGTAAAAGGGATTTTGAATAAGAGCGGCTATCACTCCATTTTGTAACACTGTGCCATACCCTGTGGACAGTGCTTGATTGGAGCCAATTTCATCCTGCAACAGGACAATGACCCAAAGCACACCTCCAAATTATGCATGAACTATTTAGGGAAGAAGCAGGCAGCTGGTATTCCATCTGTAATGGAGTGGCCAGCCCAGTAACCAGATCTCAACCCTATTGAACTGTTGTGGGAGCAGCTTGACTGTATGGTACGCAAAAAGTGCCCATCAAGCCAATCCAGCTTGTTGGAGGGGCTTCTGGAAGCATGGGGGAAATATCTCCAGATTACCTCCGCAAATTAACAGCTAGTATGCCAAAGGTCTGCAAAGGAGCATTCTGTGACGAAAGCAAAGTTTGCAGGATAAAATTATTATTTCAAGTAAAAATCATTATTTCTAGCCTAGTCAATGTCTGGACTATATATATATATATATATATATATATATATATATATATATATATATAATTTATATATTTTTTTATATTCATTATGCAACTCATTTGATAAATAAAAGTATGATTTTTCATGGAAAAGACAAACTTGTCTGGGTAACCCAAAACTTTTGAACTGTAGTGTACAGGTTGCAATTTCAAAGAAGAAACCAAATAAACAGCATGTGCAGCAATAATGGCATCCCTAATTTAATACTTGGTTGCACATGCTTCGGCATTGATGACAACCTCCAAACATTTCATGTAGCCATCTATAGGCTTCTTGCACTTGTCAGCTGGTATTTTCTCCCACTCTCCCTTTTCAGTTTGTTCAAGCTCTTGAATGTTTGCAGGGTTCTTTTTCCAAATGGGAGATTTCAGCTCACCACAAAGATTTTCAATGGGACTGAGATCAAGACTCATTGTTGTCCATTTTAAAATAGTTCATATTTTTCTTTTTCAACCATTCCTGTGTACTCTTGAATGTGTGCTTTGTGTCACTGTCTTGCTTGAAGACCCATGACCTTCTACTCAAACCAAATTTCTTACACTGGGTAGGGCATTTCGTTCTAAAAGTTCTTGACAAATCTCTGATTTCATGATTCCTGTGATACAGGCAAGTCCTTCAGTATCAGATGCAGCAAAACAACCCCACAGCATTTTGGATCCTCCACCATGCTTAACTGCTGGTATGGTGTTCTTTTCCTTATAAGCTTCATTACGCCGTTTGTAAACAAACTGTTGGTTTGCACTGCTAAAAAGGTCGTTTTTTGTTTCATCTGTCCACAAAACCTTTTCCCAGAAGAATTGTGGTTTGTCAAGGTACTCTTTGGCAAGGATCAGTTGTTTCTTTTTATGTCTTTTCTTCAGCAATGGTTTGCTCCTTAGCCTTTTGCTTAGTTTAGTGAGTGATGCATGGTACTTGTTGAAACCATGACCTCAGACTTTTCCAGGTTGACCTACAGGTTTTTGGGTGTTTGAGGTGGTGTTTGTTTATTAGACCATTTGCACCAACCTTCGAACACATCTCTTGTCAATTTTCCTCATTCCCCCACATCCAGGGTGGTTCTTGACGGTTCCATGCTTTGCAAAGTTCTTAATAACATTGGGCACTGTTGAAACTGGGATTACAGGGTCTTTGGAGATGACCTTATACCCTTTGGAAGTCTTGTGTTTGCTAGTAATAGCAGTTTTGATGTTCTCAGAAAGTTCCTTTTGTCTTCACCATTGTGATAAAGGAACAGGGCCTACCATGTGGCTTTCTAAAACTCTGAAGTCATCATTCATTGGCTAATTCACGTCACAGAGGCACTTTCTCATTTGTGATTTACCACAAGCGAGTCAACATGTGTTTCTATAATTGTTTAATGTAAAGGATGCCAATACCATTGTCACAGCAAGCTTTAGGTTTTTCTATTTTTCCTTCCCATTATTTTTTTGTTCAAAATTGTTGTTTATCATTTGCGCTTTTGTATTTTAACATGAGTGCGCCATACAAAAAAGCTGTTTCACTTGATTCATTTTTTTTAGGAGATATTCCACATTATGTACTTAAACTTCATGTGTGCAAATAATGATGAGCAGGACTGTATATACCAGGAGTAGCCCAGGAAAGGGACATATATACCAGGAGGAGATAATATATACCAGAAAGGTGACAGAAACCAGGATGGGGACATATATACCAAAATTTGCCCAGGAGAGGGATATATTTAGCACTAGTGGCCTAGGATGGGGACATACTGTATATACTAGGATAGGGACATATATACCAGGATAGGGACATATATAGCAGGAGGGGGACATGCATACCAGGAGGGGGACATGCGTACTAGGAAGGGCCCAAAATGGGTATATATATATATATATATATAAAAAGAAGAGGACCTACATACCAGGAGGAGGACATATAATATACCAGGAGTCACCAGGATGAGGGTTATATCGGGAGGGGAACATTATATTTTTATATAAACTTGGCTTTTATTGATACAAAACCTATAATACTGACAAAAACAAAGGTTGAAAACGTACTTCCTATTGACTTACTGCTACATTACCTTTAAGGTGAGGCTCTACAGCCAGGTATTGTGTGTTATGGGATTATATTATTCATGTGTAGAAACTGCCTTGTTTATAGACTTGTTGTGCCTTTGATTATCAGTGCCCTAATGCTTCTTTGGTGATAAGTACATGATTATGTCCATCCCCCTATTTCAGACATTGTTTTTGTCTTTTGTCAATCATGTTTTTAACCTTTTGTTTTTGTCAGCCTTATATATTTTGTATGAATAAAAGCCATGTTTATATACAAATGGCTGGGTGTGCACATTTTTACTATGCAGCTTTTTTTCTCTCATGTTACAATTCATTTTTTGCATAGTTTTTGTATGCACCCTCCCTATATATTTATTACACTGGGGTGCCCAATACGTCTTTCTTAACAAAATGTTGCAAGGAGCAATGTGTGTGTGTGTGTGTGTGTGTATTATATGGAGGGGCAGTGTGTGTATGGGGGATGCTACACAGAGCGGTAGCGTGTGTATGTGTGTGTGTTTGTGTCGATATACAGAGGGGCAGTGTGTGAGAGGATATTATAAAGAGAGGCAGCTTGTTGGGGGATAGTATACAGAGCGGCAGTGTGTGTGTGGGGGAATATCATAGAGAAGGAGTGTGTGTGTGTGTGGGGATATACAGGGGGCAGTGTGTGTGGGGGATGTTTTTACAGAGAGGCAGTGTTTGTGGGAGAAATATACAGGGGGCAGTGTGTGTAGGAGATATTATAGAGAGGGGCAGTGAGTTTGGGATATTATACATAGGGGTAGTTTGTGGGGGGAAATTTTAGAGAGAGGCATTTTGTTGGGGGATATTATACATAGGGGCAGTGTGGGAGAGATATTAAGGAGAGGCATGGTGTAAAGGGTGTATTGTGTAGAGGGTGTATGATGGAGAGGGGCGGTGTAGGGGCTGTAATATTTTCTGATGGAAATACCACATTTTGTGTGTGTATGTATGTATAATATATATACAGTGCCTACAAGTAGTATTCAACCCCCTGCAGATTTAGCAGGTTTACACATTCGGAATTAACTTGGCATTGTGACATTTGGACTGTAGATCAGCCTGGAAGTGTGAAATGCACTGCAGCAAAAAAGAATGTTATTTCTTTTTTTATTTTTTTTTTAAATTGTGAAAAGTTTATTCAGAGGGTCATTTATTATTCAACCCCTCAAACCACAAGAATTCTGTTTGGTTCCCCTAAAGTATTAAGAAGTATTTCAGGCACAAAGAACAATGAGCTTCACATGTTTGGATTAATTATCTCTTTTTCCAGCCTTTTCTGACTAATTAAGACCCTCCCCAAACTTGTGAACAGCACTCATACTTGGTCAACATGGGAAAGACAAAGGAGCATTCCAAGGCCATCAGAGACAAGATCGTGGAGGGTCACAAGGCTGGCAAGGGGTACAAAACCCTTTCCAAGGAGTTGGGCCTACCTGTCTCCACTGTTGGGAGCATCATCCGAAAGTGGAAGGCTTATGGAACTACTGTTAGCCTTCCACGGCCTGGACAGCCTTTGAAAGTTTCCACCCGTGCCGAGGCCAGGCTTGTCCGAAGAGTCAAGGCTAACCCAAGGACAACAAGGAAGGAGCTCCGGGAAGATCTCATGGCAGTGGGGACATTGGTTTCAGTCAATACCATAAGTAACGTACTCCACCGCAATGGTCTCCGTTCCAGACGAGCCCGTAAGGTACCTTTACTTTCAAAGCATCATGTCAAGGCTCGTCTACAGTTTGCTCATGATCACTTGGAGGACTCTGAGACAGACTGGTTCAAGGTTCTCTGGTCTGATGAGACCAAGATCGAGATCTTTGGTGCCAACCACACACGTGATGTTTGGAGACTAGATGGCACTGCATACGACCCCAAGAATACCATCCCTACAGTCAAGCATGGTGGTGGCAGCATCATGCTGTGGGGCTGTTTCTCAGCCAAGGGGCCTGGCCATCTGGTCCGCATCCATGGGAAGATGGATAGCACGGCCTACCTGGAGATTTTGGCCAAGAACCTCCGCTCCTCCATCAAGGATCTTAAGATGGGTCGTCATTTCATCTTCCAACAAGACAACGACCCAAAGCACACAGCCAAGAAAACCAAGGCCTGGTTCAAGAGGGAAAAATCAAGGTGTTGCAGTGGCCTAGTCAGTCTCCTAACCTTAACCCAATTGTAAACTTGTGGAAGGAGCTCAAGATTAAAGTCCACATGAGACACCCAAAGAACCTAGATAACTTGGAGAAGATCTGCATGGAGGAGTGGAACAAGATAACTCCAGAGACCTGTGCCGGCCTGATCAGGTCTTATAAAAGACGATTATTAGCTGTAATTGTAAACAAGTGTTATTCCACAAAATATTAAACCTAGGGATTGAATAATAATAATTGACCCACACTTTTATGTTGAAAATTTATTAAAATTTAACTGAGCAACATAACTTGTTGGTTTGTAAGATTTATGCATCTGTTAATAAATCCTGCTCTTGTTTGAAGTTTGCAGGCTCTAACTTATTTGTGTGGCGCCCCAGGACCTGGTCGCCACAACAGCATTGCCCTCCCAGAAGGGTTAATGCTGAGCCTGGAGGTAATTGGGAGATCTATTGGCCAGTAAGTTAACACTCAACACAGTTCTCCCTCCGGCCAGCAGGGGGAGCTCTGAACCTGGAACTTCAGGGAGCATTCCTTAAGTCTGGCTGGAAGGAGGAAGTGGTAGTTAGTCTGGAGACAGGAGTGAAAGAGGACAGACGGAGAGTAGTGCTGCCTTGTAAACTGGGGCCTAGAGCTGGGATAGCTTGGCCCAGTGAAGCAAGGGGAGCAGAGAGGCACAGCAGGGACTCGGACATCGGAGTCTGTAGTTGCCAGGGCATAAAATCCATCCCTGGTAGCTGAATCCGGAGGGCAGGAGAGCTGTAAGCCCCCTGTCCCAGAAGCAATCTGAAGGTACAACTGCATCCCAAGGGCCTGGTGTGGGCTCCAGCAGAGAAGCACCAGAGAGGGCCTGCGCAGTCTACCACACAGAAAAGGGGACGAACAACAAGTCCCAGCAGCAAGAGGGCAATTGCGAACCCAAAGTGCAGTGTCCTAAAACAGCAGAGAAAGATTAAGGAGTAGGCCTCATACTCAACTGGCCAAAGATCACCCCAGGCACTTCCAGGCCGGCCGGATCATCTTTACCATCTGTGACGGTCTCCCTGGACTAAGTTTCTGCCGAGTAAAAGAGGAGAAGGTAAAGAGACTACTGTTTGTGCCTGTTTCTTTCATTGCTTGTCGGCCCTGCACCGTGTTAGTCACGCAGCACCATAGACTTCCACAAACACCAACTGTGCCCCGGGCATTGCTCCACCTGTGGGGAGCAGTACCACCATTGCTGCCATAACACTATCCCGGAGGCCTCATACCGCAGCGGCGGCTTAATAGCCGCATACCACAGGTGGCGTCACGAACACAAACATTAAAGTCATCAGCCACATATTCAACTGACACCCACCAGGGCCACGGAGCCGGGCCCAGCCACCACTGACTACCACCGGACTAGTCCGGCCCGGCACCGGGTGTCCCATAGCCCTGGGGTGGGCGAGTCAACTTTTGGCGTCACGAACAGGATTTCGTGCCCGGTCACACCGGGTACTGTGCGCCTGAAGAACTGTGTAAAAGACTGTGTACTGGTTGTAAATTGCCGCCGCCATTAGCCGCGCCGAGCGCAGGAAGAAGGGGGGCGTGCCTGACAAAGAGCGCGAAGGGAGCGCGCCATCAGAGCAGAGCGCTGTTAACCCCGCGCGACCCGGAAGAAAATTTGAAAAGTGAACGGAGCCTGGTAAGGTTCACTAAGGGGGAGGAAGATGTCCGACTCCGAGGGAGAGCAGGTGGCTGCCATCGCCCAGGGCGCCGCAGCACCGGCCGAAGTAGTCCCAGTCGCCGTCGCCCCAGCCCCCACTGTAGCGCCGGTAATGCCGATCACCATGCCGTACATACCAGGAGCAGAATGGCTGCCGCAGTACTCCGGGGAGTCCCATACCTTGAGTGACTTCAGAGAAAGCCTGCACAGCTTGTTCCGGGTGTATCCTCTGACTGAGAGCCAGAAGGTGGGCATATTAATGGGACAGCTAGCCGGCGCAGCCCAGCGTGAAGCGAAGTCCTGGCCTGATACAGATAAAGGGACAGCAACCCAGATACTGGCCAAGCTAAAGAGTACTTTTGACACCCGCACCGCAGCAGAGATAAAGATGAGATTCTTTGGGTGCAAGCAACGGGCCACAGACAGCCTAAGGGACTATGCCTTAAACTTGCAGGAGGCCCTGAAAGCAGTTAAACAGGTGGACCCAGAGAGTGTACGTGAAGAAGACAAACTCCTAACTGAGCAGTTCATAGAGGGGCTCCTGTCAGATGCCCACAGGACCCAGCTGCGTATCCTGGTCCTGCAGAACCCTGCTCTGGACTTTGCCAAGTTTAAGGACCAGGCCATTAGGGTACTGAGAGAATCTACACCGAATGACCCAGTACCCCTCCGGCCTCTTGCTATCACGTACCCCGGGGTGGTGCCTGCAACACGAGCCACTGCAGGGGCTGAGGCGCAGTCCCTGGATAAGGATCCCACTGCGGAGCTCAGACAGCAGTTCCAGAAGCTGACCAAGACTGTGGCTGCCCTTGCCAAGACCGTGCAGTCTCTACAAATGACCCCCTCGCCTGCAAAAATCGAGTTGGCCTCCAGCCCAGAAGACGTCCCATGGATGCGACAGGAGGATTCCGCCGACCCGAGGCAGAGACACAGACCGGTATGATTCAACAGGACAACCGATCTGCCGCCACTGCAACCAGGCGGGCCACATTGCACGACGCTGTCCTTTAAACGGGCTGAGCCTGGGGCCAGGAGCCAACCCCCAGGTGTGAGGAAGCCCGGCTCAAACCCCAGCCGCAGCAAGTATGTGGGAGGATGACCGGTCCTTCCCATTGTGCTGGATGGGATCCCTTTGAATGCCCTCCTGGATACGGGGTCCCAGGTAACAACCATCCCCCACAAACTGTACAAAAGATATTGGGCTGATTCAGACATTGACCATGGCCCAGATGATGATTTAACGATTGTGGCTAGTAATGGTCAGCCCTTACCTCAAATTGGGTACAAAGAAGTAACCATTAAAGTGGGGCGGGTGGAATTGCCATGTCAGGGGATGATAATTGTAGATATTGATCGCAAAGAATCTGACCCACTGCTAACTCTTGGTACAAATGTGATAGAAAATTGTATTGCCGAAGTGATAATTTTGTTGCAACAGGCGTCTGAAACTGCCAGCTCCGGGCAGCAGCGTGTCCTACAGAGGGAGATCAGAGCCCTGATGAGGAGGCAGCAAGTAGAGCTAGCCGGAGGAGAAATTGGCAGTGTGAGGGTAAGTGACCCCCTCCCCATTGTAATACCCCCAAGAAGTGAAATGTTGATATGGTGTCGGGCAGCAATAGGCCTCAAGGGTCAGGATTACCATGCCTTGGTAGAACCAGTGTATTCAGACAGTAGGCCTGGAGTCCTGATAGCCAGAGGGGTAGCGGACGTCCGCAAGGGGAGAGTGCCCGTCCGTGTCCTGAATTGTGGGGAGGAGGAGGCCAAATTGCCCCGGTACGCCACGGTAGCAAAACTGTACACTGTCAGTAACAATACCATTAAAGCAGTGGAACCCTTGATCCCGTCCGACCAGGCGGAAGACAATGGCTCCAAGGGGCAGCCGGAAGACTGGTGCCAAAAATTACATGTAGGCACCGACTCCACCCCCTCGCACCAAAAGCATGGGGTTTACCGGGTGGTACAGGAGTACGAGCGGGTCTTCAGCAAACACCCCCTAGATTTTGGGCAGGTGAAAGGGGTTAAACATCAAATCCCCACGGGTGATCATCATCCCATTAAAGAGAGATACCGCCCTGTACCCCCCGCACAGTATCAGTGTGCCAAGGAAATGTTACGGGAAATGAAGGAGGCTGGGGTTATCAGAGATAGTTGTAGCCCCTGGGCAGCTCCACTAGTGCTCGTAAAGAAAAAAGATGGTACAATGAGATTGTGTGTAGATTACAGGCAAATTAACCGCATTACACATAAAGATGCTTATCCACTGCCCAGAATAGAGGAGTCACTAACAGCCTTAAAGTCAGCTAACTATTTCTCCACCTTGGATCTCACCAGTGGGTATTGGCAGGTTCCCGTGGCAGAGGCGGACAAGGAGAAGACTGCATTCACGACACCAATGGGCCTCTGTGAGTTCAATTGTATGCCATTCGGGCTCTGCAACGCCCCAGGGACATTCCAAAGGTTGATGGAGTGCTGCTTGGGCCACCACAACTTTGAAACCGTGCTGTTGTACCTGGATGACGTAATAGTCTACTCCAAGACTTATGAGGACCACCTGAAGCACTTAGCAGAAGTGTTTGAATCCTTGTCGAAATATGGCCTGAAGATCAAGCCGTCCAAATGTCACCTCTTGAAGCCAAAGGTACAGTACCTGGGTCATGTGGTCAGCGCAGAAGGTGTGGCACCTGATCCGGAGAAAGTCACTGTAATCAAGGACTGGCCAAGACCCACCACAGTGAAGGAGGTGCGGCAGTTCCTTGGACTGGTGGGCTACTACCGAAGGTTCATTGATGGTTTCACCAAGATAGCAGCGCCCCTTCAAGATCTCCTGGTGGGCCAGCCAAAGCAGGCTAAGAAGCAGAGCCCTCCATTTGAATGGAGCAGCCAACTGGAAACATCCTTTGTCCGGCTGAAAGGGGCTCTCACGGGAGAAGAAATTCTGGCCTACCCTGACTACAGCCAACCGTTTGTACTGTATACAGACGCCAGCAACGTGGGACTGGGAGCAGTTCTGTCCCAGGTACAGGGAGGCAGAGAGAGGGTGATAGCGTACGCCAGTAGGAAGCTTCGGCCCACAGAAAGGAATCCAGAAAACTACAGTTCCTTCAAGCTGGAGTTCCTCGCTATTGTTTGGGCAGTGACTGAACGCTTCAAGCACTATCTGGCATCGGCCAAGTTCACCATCTTCACGGACAACAATCCGTTGACACACCTGGCAACAGCCAAGTTAGGTGCGATGGAACAGCGATGGATGGCCCGGCTGTCTAACTTTGACTTTACCATCAAGTATCGGGCTGGCAAGAAGAATAACAATGCTGATGCGCTGTCCAGAATGCCTCACTTGCCCGAGTCTGGAGAAGACATGGATGAACTCGAAGAGATAGAGTTACCGGCTTTCCATCACCAAGGTGTGTCCCAGTGTGAGCATGCTGTGGGAGTGAAGCGCTCAAGCCAGCACGGGGTCTCGGTCAACCCCTTACTCCACCATAATTGGGAAGAAACACAGAACGGTGACCCGGCCGTGCGATTGGTCAAAGAGAAGCTAGCGCAAGCTGAGACCCATCTTGGCCCAGATGCTCCAGAGGAAGCCCAGCAGCTGTGGAAGGAGAGGGGACGACTGTTCACCTACCAAGGCAAGCTCTGCAAGAGATATGTCAACTATCGAACAAATGAACTTGTCTGGCAGATAGTGGTTCCGCAGAGAGATGCTCCAATGGTCCTAGCAGCGTATCATGATAACGCAGGACACTTCGGGTGGAAGAAGTTGGAGGCCCTACTCCGTGATCGGTTCTATTGGGTGCACATGAGGAAGATGATCGAGAAGTGGTGCCGAGACTGTGGCCCGTGTAACCTGAGGCGGAAAGACGATGCCAGCCAAAAGGTCTCCCCTACAGCCAATTGTCACAAAGCAGCCCCTGGAGTTGGTGGCCCTGGACCACGTGAAGTTAACACCAAGCCGGTTAGGCTATGTGTACGCCCTCACCATTGTGGACCATTACTCTCGTTTCCTGGTAGTAGTGCCTGTGAAGGACCAGACAGCCAGGACAGCAGCTAGAGCGTTCCAGGCATCCTTCTGTCGACCTCACGGCTATCCGGAAAGGGTACTGACTGATCAGGGTCCTGCATTCGAGGCTGAAGTGTTCCAAGAGTTCTGTAACATGTACGGTTGTAAGAAAATCCGAACCACACCGTACCACCCCCAAACCAATGGACTGTGCGAGAAAATGAACCATGTGGTTATTGATATGCTGAAGACCCTACCGCTGGAGGAAAGGAACCAATGGCCAGAAAAGTTGCCAGATCTGGTAGACCTGTACAACCACATCCCAGTGAATTCGACCAACTGCAGCCCCGCTTACCTGATGCGAGCCAGACCAGGCAAGTTGCCTGTAGACTTTGAGATGGGGACTGTGTCGCCTGAGGCGGTTCAAGAAATAGAGGATTGGGATACAGAACGGCAGCAGCGGTACCGTAAGGTCCAGGAGTGCGTAGAGAGGAGCCTGTCTCAAGCAAGAACGAGACAAGAACAGCATTACAATCAAACAGCCCCAGCAACTCCCTTAGCACCTGGAGAACAAGTCCTCAAGAAGAAGCGGAAGACGCATAAATTGGATGATCAGTGGGAAAACGAGCCCTACACCATTATCCCCTCCAACTTTGACAATAGTAAGGTATGCCTCATAAGCAAAGATGAAGGCAAGACCTATCAAGCAATTTCCCGAGACCGCCTGAAAGCGTGCCCTGAACGGTGCAGAATCCAAAGAGAAATGGAAGGAGTACAAGGAAGTCCCCAAAGTCAAGAGAAAGAAGGGGAGATGATTCAAACCATCCTTGGAAAGTTCCCCAAAACTTGGACCCGAATAAACAATGCCATAGTGGTACCAGTTTTGACGTTTCCGCAGTTGGTCGAGCCAGAAACAGAAAAGGTTCCGGATCCACCTAAAGAATCGTCCGCTCCAGCACGAGATGACACGCCAGCAGTGGAACAGGAGGATCAACCCCCTGTCAGTGGTGAACCTGTCATACCCTTGGCGACTCTTAGATCACAAAGGCAACCATCACGCTTACCTATGGGGGTTAGGCCCACCTGTAGTGCTGAGATAGAAGACGCACCACGTAGTCAGGGGCAAACACCAGAGCTACGTAGGTCCCAGCGCAGCACTCGGGGACAACCCCCTCTAAGGTATAGGGAGTCAACTGTATAAGGGAAAGAGTACTTATTAGGATGTAAATAGTTATGCAAAATGTCTGTCATGTTGTGTACAAAATGTTTTCTTTTTCTTTGATTGCGAAAATGGACAATTGGGCCACTGGACTATGGGTGGCCAACACCTAAATTGTTCATAGTTAGCACCAGTGTGCTCAACACCCCTGAAGAAAAACCCGTCCGGCGTGCATAGAGTGGGGTCATCAATGCTCTGACGCACGCCCAGAGCCTACATTGGGGGTTTGAACGCGGCGGGTCCCCCATGGAGCAGTGTAATGGACACCCGGCAGGGAGCCACACTGGACTCTTATAGTAATGTTTAAGGTTGTAACGTTAAAGTAATTGCGCCTCCCATAATGGGATGAAATGTTCTAACATGTCATGTTTGTCTCTACAGTCCGGGAGTACTGAATTTAACTAAGGGGGAGTGTGGCGCCCCAGGACCTGGTCGCCACAACAGCATTGCCCTCCCAGAAGGGTTAATGCTGAGCCTGGAGGTAATTGGGAGATCTATTGGCCAGTAAGTTAACACTCAACACAGTTCTCCCTCCGGCCAGCAGGGGGAGCTCTGAACCTGGAACTTCAGGGAGCATTCCTTAAGTCTGGCTGGAAGGAGGAAGTGGTAGTTAGTCTGGAGACAGGAGTGAAAGAGGACAGACGGAGAGTAGTGCTGCCTTGTAAACTGGGGCCTAGAGCTGGGATAGCTTGGCCCAGTGAAGCAAGGGGAGCAGAGAGGCACAGCAGGGACTCGGACATCGGAGTCTGTAGTTGCCAGGGCATAAAATCCATCCCTGGTAGCTGAATCCGGAGGGCAGGAGAGCTGTAAGCCCCCTGTCCCAGAAGCAATCTGAAGGTACAACTGCATCCCAAGGGCCTGGTGTGGGCTCCAGCAGAGAAGCACCAGAGAGGGCCTGCGCAGTCTACCACACAGAAAAGGGGACGAACAACAAGTCCCAGCAGCAAGAGGGCAATTGCGAACCCAAAGTGCAGTGTCCTAAAACAGCAGAGAAAGATTAAGGAGTAGGCCTCATACTCAACTGGCCAAAGATCACCCCAGGCACTTCCAGGCCGGCCGGATCATCTTTACCATCTGTGACGGTCTCCCTGGACTAAGTTTCTGCCGAGTAAAAGAGGAGAAGGTAAAGAGACTACTGTTTGTGCCTGTTTCTTTCATTGCTTGTCGGCCCTGCACCGTGTTAGTCACGCAGCACCATAGACTTCCACAAACACCAACTGTGCCCCGGGCATTGCTCCACCTGTGGGGAGCAGTACCACCATTGCTGCCATAACACTATCCCGGAGGCTTCATACCGCAGCGGCGGCTTAATAGCCGCATACCACAGGTGGCGTCACGAACACAAACATTAAAGTCATCAGCCACATATTCAACTGACACCCACCAGGGCCACGGAGCCGGGCCCAGCCACCACTGACTACCACCGGACTAGTCCGGCCCGGCACCGGGTGTCCCATAGCCCTGGGGTGGGCGAGTCATTTGCATCTCATCAAACCTGCAGGGGGTTGAATACTACTTGTAGGCACTGTATATATATATATATATATATATATATATATATATATATATATATATATATATAATTAGGTTTTTTTCAAGAGTGGTGGTGAGACTGTGAGATCTAGTTTAGAGCTTACAATTACCTGCATGCTTCTATAACTGTACCACATCAGAATACCTGAATAGTGTGTATACCTGGTATAGGATTCACTAAAATCTACCTTTAAAAAATCATTGTTATTCTCAGCCAGAAAAATTGGTATGACTGGGATGCATATGCTATTCCATATGTCATACAAGTTCTATGCCAATATGCAATTATTTTTTTGCTCAGCTTCCACATGGTGTCCATATGACATGCATAAGTCATCCATACTGCAGAATGTGTCTGGAAACATTTAACTGCCTACTGGTGATCCTGAGGTAAGTAAGTAAGGTATTTGGATGTTTGGGCATATTTTTGGGATAAATCTGTATGTTACATTTTTGACATTATACTTACAAATTACTTGAGTCCCCACGTATATGAAATGTGTTAAAGACTATATAAGATTGAACAAAAAAGAAAATATGTACTAAGGACCAATGACTCAAACACCTCTAAAACTAAATACTTCTCCATGAGACCGGTGGGTGGAGCGCCCTCCTACACTTGAGGCACTCCGTCATTATACCACGGGAAGAGAATCTATATCTGGGGACTGACTAAATCGGCCATTGCCTTTGCCCATTTGAATGTATGATTACTAAATAAGATGTCCTTAATTTATATGGACCTACTTAAGTCCATTGAATATCCCCAGATGAACTCCATTAACAGAAGGGGGGAAACGTGTCAGGATTTATTTATTAATTTTTCTAGGCCTGTAGTATATTCTGGTGTACTGTGTGTAGGAGTAATTATTTATTATTTATTATTCACTCCATTGAATTTTTGAGCTCCTTGGGCTCTCAGCGGGTTTATACAGTATCTAATTCTGGATGTGATTCAATGAGTGATTTGTTGTCCTCTACAGGACAGATTTTTTTGTGGAAACTGCTAACTTACTACTCAAATAATTACCCTATATATTTGACTTGCGACTGTTTTGGCACAATTTGCACTTTTTCTGGTGATGGCTGTCAGCGTGTGGCAGTAGTAGGTTAAATAGGAATAGAATAGGGGCAGCCGATGTGGAGCGAGGGCACCCAAAAAATTATGGTGTACCTCTGCTCATAGGTAGGAGAAAGTTAGGGATTATTTAGTTCTTTCCTACGCTTTTTTTTGGTATTGCAGCTCTAAACATGTGTTCTAGTCTGCACAGATAGACACTAGTGATGGGCGAACCCACCGATGTTCGTGTTCAGGAGACTCGCCCGAACGTTTTGTAAAGTTCGGGTTCTGAGATAACGCAAACTTGCATCCAAACCCCGAACTTGGACGGGGGGGGGGGACTGTAAATTAGAGAATATAGTTAATAATAAACATTGTCATTATACTTACGGGTCCCGGTACGTATCCGCAGACCCGCTCAGCCGCTGTCTCCCAAACTTTTCTGCTTCCGAATCCGATCATGAACTTCCGGTGGTATTCACTGCACTGCTCTTCACTCGGCAGTCTTTAGCTGTTTTCGGCCGTGTTCACGGTGACGTCATAGTTCACCCAAGTCCATGGTTTAGCCATGGATTGAAGTTTGACTGTCACTGTCAGCCTGCTTCTCGCTCTGTATAGACGTTTATTGGTACAGAGTGATGAAGCAAAGCTGACATTGCTCTCCCTGTGGACTATGTCGGACAACGGATTTTTTTTATAATAAAGATGGAATCTCTAAATTTTTTTTGTTTTATTTCTAATAGAATTTTTTTGTGTTTTTTCTTTTTACGGTTTACTAGAAATTCATGGTGGCCATGTCTAATTTGCCATGACTCCATGAATTTCGGGCTTTGTACCAGCTGAGAATACAAAGCTGGTATTAACCCCTTTATTACCCAGCGTGCCATCGCTATCAGTGATGCTAGACAAGGCGGGTAAAGCGCCTGGAAGTGGCGCTAAGAAACAATGCGTCATTTCCAGGAGCGGCTGTGTGCTGTGGAGAATCCCAGCCCCCAGCTTCCTAGTTTTATCTGACTGGCAATCAAAATATGGCGGCAGCCCACACATTTTTTTTTTTAATTATTTTTTTAAATAATTTAAAAAAAAAAAAATTTAATCAGCGTTCTTGTATTTTGATTGCCAGCCAGGGTAAAGCCAGGCAGATGGGGGTGGCAGCTCGTAGCCGTCCACTTTATTTGCACAGAGAATCAAAAATAACGCAGAGCGCTACGTAATTTTTTTAATTATTTATTTATTTTTGCACTACTATATGTGTGAGGGACCCAACAGCCAATCTCAGACGCTGACACACAGCATAGGCGTCTGTGATTGGCTGTTGTAGTAAACTGGGAGCCGCCCATATATTCTAGATGCTATAATGAATGGGCTGGTTTCAGGTTACTCCAGCATCCAATCACAGATACCCACTCTGTGGCAGAATCTGTGATTGTCTGTTATTTTGACAGTAAAATAAAACAACACAGAGAAAAAAATATTTTATTAGACATAAAACAGAAGAGATTTAGAACTCCATCTTTGTTACCTAAAAAACCCCCTCCAACGTAGTCCAAAGGCGGGCGAGCATCTTCAGCTCTGCTACATCTGTGCGAGAAGACAAACACAGGTCTGCTCACACAGACTCAGCTGAGAGCTGTCAGACTTCACCCGAGTGCACAGCTGAGGCTTGCGTATGACTCCTGTGAGTCTCGCATTGGTATCACCCGCCATGGCGCACTTTCTTCTGACAAGAACACCTCAGCTGCATGGAAATACATGCAGCCACCTGCTCCTGTCAGAAGAGCATGCGCCGTGCCGGGTGATACCAATGCGAGACTCGCACAGTGACAGTCACAGTTCAATCAAGTCCATGGCTCATGGACTCGGGTGAACCCTGACGTCAACACGAACACAGCCGAAAAAAGCCGAAAACTGCAGAGTGACGATCAGTGCAGTGAATACCACCGGAAGTTAATGATCGGATCCGGAAGCAGAAGCGACCTAGAGACAGAGTCTGCATGATGTGTTGCGAGACGGTAACTATAATCACAATGTTTTTTCCTAGTGGGCTTTTTTTTTTTTTTTTTTACAGCTCCTGGACCCAAACTGTAACACGAGTTTCCCAGGAAAACTTGTGTTCGGGACTGTGTGCACGAACACTATGAGTTTGGTACGGACCCCGAACTTTACAGTTCGAGATCGCCCATCACTAATAGACACTCTACTATCCCTTCACCAATTTGTTAGCCTTTGTGCGCTCACCTTTTGACATTTGTCTGGCCTATAACTATGGTAGTTATCATTGTGACGGGGTATGTGACAGAGCAGTAATGGACGCCAGGCCGAGGAACAATCCAAAGGGCTTTATTGGAACCACACAGATAAAGCACCAAACATGAATATAAATCCTTAAAGTCTGCAAGGAGTCCACAAGAAGACAACAGATCCGGGGGGCACCTCCCGGTATTCCGATGCCAGGGAAAATATGGCAACGGTCCTTATATGCGTTCCTTGAGTACAGAAGGGTGAACAACAAAACACAATCTCACGTGGCCACTGATCTCCAATCTGTAACAGTCCATACACAAGCACTAGGATCTAGCCTCAACTATAGATCCTAGTATTCTCCAGCCGAGATCCAACTAACTGACTAACATGGGTCTCATTATTCTCTCCTGGGATCAGCCCCTTAGGTGGGCAGAAGGGCCCACCTTCCCTGGACATTTGATACATGAAAGGATTCTAGACATCCTGGCTCTATTCTCTCTGCCAAGTTGTGGATTGGAGGAGCCCCATGCTGAGAAGAACAAACAATTTCCCACCAGAAGCAGTACATACAGGACAATAGCTACTGCTGGAGCATAATTACAATATGGTACAGGCTGTGGGGATATAATATTACAACCAAAAAACAAAGACAGCCAAGCAACCAACATGACTCTATATGGCATAGAGTACATGAATTAAGGCCGGAGGTTGGGGAGGGACACATTGGGGAGTTTTTTAGCATTGGGGAGTTTTTTAGCATTTTGGGTTAAAACTTGATTAGTTTAAGTATTTAGTTTTAGAGGTGTTTAAATAATTGGTCCTCAATAAAAAAATGTGATTTTATGCCCTGCTTATCTTATGTTGAGCATAGAGGGGCCTGAATATCATTCTTTATGTTTAGAAGCACTGACTGACCTTTCTGTATAGTGCCTTGCGAAAGTATTCAGCTCCCTTGAATTTTTCAACCTTTTCCCACATTTCAGGCTTAAAACATAAAGATAAAAAATTTAATGTTATGGTGAAGAATCAGCAACAAGTGGGACACAATTGTGAAGTTGATTGAAATTTATTGCTTATTTTAAACTTTTTTAAAAAATAAATAGCTGAAAAGTGGGGCGTGCAAAATTATTTGTCCCCTTTACTTTCAGTGCAGCAAACTCACTCCAGAAGTTCATTGAGGATCTTTGAATGATCCAATGTTGTCCTTAATGACTAATGATGATAAATAGAAGCCATATATGTGTAATCAAGTCTCCATATAAATGCACCTTCTCTGTGATAGTCTCAGTGTTCTGTTTAAAGCGCAGATAGTATCATGAAGACCAAGGAACACAACAGGCAGGTCCATGATACTGCTGTGGAGAGGTTTTAAAGCCGGATTTGGCTACAAAAAGATTTCCAAAACTTTAAACATCCCAAGGAGCACTGTGCAAGCAATCATATTGAAATGGATGGAGTATCATACCACTGCAAATCTACCAAGATCCGGCCGTCTATCCAAACTTTCATCTCAATTAAGGAGAAGACTGATCAGAGATGCAGCCAAGAGGCCCATGATCACTCTGGATGAACTGCCGACATCTACAACTGAGGTGGGAGAGTCTGTCCATATGACAACAATGAGTCATACACTGCACAAATCTGCATTGTATGGAAGAGTGTCAAGGAGTCGTTTAAAGTTTGCCACAAGCCACCTGGGAGACACACCAAACATGTGGAAGAAGGTGCTCTGGTCAGATGAAACCAAAATCAAACTATTTGTGCTCAATGCCAAACTATATGTTTGGAGTAAAAGCAACACAGCTCATCACCCTGAACACACCATCCCCACTGTCAAACATTGTGGTGGCAGCATCATGGTTTGGGCCTGCTTTTCTTCAGCAGGGACAGGGAAGACCGTTAAAATTGATGGGAAGATGGATGGAGCCAAATACAGGACCATTCTTGAAGAAAACCTGTTGGAGTCTGCAAAAGACCTGAGACTGGGACTGAGATTTGTCTTCCAACAAGACAATGATCCCAATGATCCGAAACATAAAGCCAAACCTAGAATGGAATGGTTCACAAATAAACGTATCCAGATGTTAGAATGGCCAAGTCAAAGTCGAGACTGGAATCCAATCGAGAATCTGTGGAAAGAGCTGAAAACTGCTGTTCACAAATGCTCTCCATCCAACCTCTTTCAGCTCAAGCTAGTTGCAAAGGAAGAATGGGCAAGAATTTCAATCTCGAGATGTGCAAAACTGCTAGACACATACCCTAAGCGACTTGCAGCTGTAATCACAGCAAAAGGTGGCACTACAAAGTTTTAACTTAAAGGGGATGAATAATATTGCACGCCCCACTTTTCAGTTATTTATTTTTTTTAAAAAGTTTAAAATAAGCAATAAATTTTGTTCAACTTCTCAATTTTGTGTTCCCACTTGTTGTTGATTCTTCGCCATAACCTCACATTTTTTATCTTTGTTTGAAGTCTGAAATGTGGGAAAAGGTTGAAAAATTCAAGGGAGCCGAATACTTTTGCAAGGCACTGTATCTCCAAAACATTTGCTGTGTGTAGTGTTAAATAGAGATGAGCCACCCCCCTAGAGTTCGAGTTCGGTTCGTCGAACGGAGGACAAGTTCGTCGAACGTTCAACGAACAAACTCGAACCCCATTGAAAACAATGGCAGGCAAACACAAACACATACAAACACATAGAAAACACCTTCAAAGGTGTCCAAAAGGTGACAAACAACTCCCAAGACACAACAAACACATGAAAAAGTGACAAGGACATATACTCATGCGAAAACAAAAGGGCTGGATGAGTAAAAAGAGGAGGCGACACAGATATCGGAGTATCTGCAAGTGAACATCGATGCCATTACTGTGCAACTTGAGCCTTGCTCATTTTGGGCTTCCAATCTGGATAAATTGCCTGAGCTCACCACTTACGCCTTGGGGATCTTGTCGTGACCCGCAGCCAGCGTTCTCTCGGAACGTGTCTTCAGTGCTGCTGGGTGTGTGCTGACAGATAAGCGCACGAGTCTGTCCAGTGACAATGTGGACAGACTAACGTTCATCAAGATGAACAAGTCATGGATCCACAAGGACTTTTGTACCCCTGTGTCATCTAGGGGAGGCGAAAGGCTGGTGGATTTTTGATAGTGCTTCATGCAAATCAACTTTTTAAGTTTGCAACTGGGGGACAACTGATGCCAGTGAAGTGGTGTGTGTGTGGCCCAATTTTTGGAAAAGAGGGAGACTGTGGTTGGAGTCCCCTTGCTTTGTTTTACATGATTTTAGAAGGGCATGACATGCCTAAGAGGTTGACTTTCAGCATCTGCAAGCTGTTGGCTACAGAAATGCTGCCTTTCCACCCCTTTGACACAGAGGATTTTCGAGACCTTATGCCCATCGCAGTGCCCCAAGAGCCAATGCCCAGTCGCCACTCCTTCTCCAAGAAACGCATGCCCGCGCTACACCAGCATGTCGCACACCACATCACCGCTTCCTTGAGAAACTGTGTGTGACAGGATGCATTTCACCACAGATACTTGGACCAGTAAGCATGGACAGGGGCGTTATATGTCGCTGACTGGGCACTGGATAACTATGGTGAGAGATGGAGAAGGGTCTGCTGTACAAGTCTTTCCGTCCCCATGAGTTGTGTGTCAATCCTTCCTCTGTATGTAGAAGTTCCTCTACTGCTTCTGCCTGCTCAACCTCATCTAGGTCCTCAACCTCCGCTCAAAACCTGTATGGTAAGGCCACCCGCGTTGTAACTGTGCACAAGGAATCCCGCACACCTCCTTACTATGCTGGCAGCAGAGCTCAACGCCATCAGGCGGTCAAATCTTTACTTTGAAATGTATGGGAAATGTGAGTCACATCACTGAGGAGTTGTGGATGGTTAGCTCTGGAGACCGAGTTTCATCAATGGTTGTCTCCACTCAACCAGCAGACAGGGAAGGCCGTGTGCGACAATGATGCAAACCTGAGTGCGGCTCTTCGCCGTGACAATGTGACACACGTGCCTTGTATGACTCACGTGTTCAAGCTGGTTGTCCAGCAATTTTTAAACCACTTTCCCAGCCTAGATGGCCTTCTGCAGAGGACACGATGTAACGCCTGCCTGGATCCAAACACTCAGACGGGCTGTAAAGGATAGGCTAGAGGGAAGCCACTCAACAAGCTGCACCCCTAGAACCCTGAAACCCTTTAACCCCCATACAGGGATTTGGAATTACACAGGCCCAAAGGTGATCAATACCTGTGGAAGGCTGCAGTGCGAGAGAGTAGTAGTCAGGCAGGGTCAAACCATGAATTGAGGAACATGAACAGAATCGGATTTCCAGGACTTAATCAGAAAACAAACAGAGGTCAAATGCGGATCGGGCAACGAGGTACATAAACAGCAGGCAGGAGACATAGTCAGGAAACAAGCGGTAGTCAGCATACAAAATTACAATACAGAACTGGGCGGAACAGGAACCAGAAGTTCAGAACTATGTCTGGCAGTGGTCAGCAGACAGGAGGGGCCTAAAAAGGGTGTGGTGTCTTCCCATTGGTTGTAGCTGAATGATGGTACTTCAGCTGTGAGACAACTACCACCTAAAGTCAGCCAGTGGTACTGCAGATCTCAAGGTAACCCAGCCCAGTGGCTGTGCGGAACTTGCGGCCACTGGCGCCACTGGCATCAACTCCTCTCCCATCAACAGCACTATCTACGAAAGGAACACGTTGTCACCTGGCGATCGGAATACAAATTGCTGGAGCGGACTCCGGTGGTGATGTAACAGCCGTGTGCAACAATGATGCAAACCTGAGTGCGGCCCTTCACCAGGGCAATGTGACACACTTGCCTTGTATGGCTCACGTGTTGAACCTGGATCTCCAGAAATTTTTAAACCACTATCCCGGCCTACATGGCCTTCTGCAGAGGGTACGCTCGCTATGTGCTCACTTCCTCCATTCACACCCCGCAGCTGAACAACTTGCATAGCTCCAGAAGTCTTTCGGTCTGCCTGTTCACCGCCTGCAATGCGATTTGCCAACACGCAGGAATTTTAACCTGTACATGTTGCAGCGCCTGTGGCAGCATCGGCGAGCCCTGATGCAAAACGTTATGACTATGCAATACGTTAGCCTGGGCTAACGGGATCCAGAGGTGGGGCAGATCACGCTACTGGAGTGGTCTCAGATCAAGTACCTATGCACCCTTCTTCACAGTTTACAAATGGTGACGAAGATGTTTAGCGCTGACGATGCCATTATCATTATGACAATTCCGGTCATTTACATGCTGGAGCACACTCTAAACATTATTCAGAGTCAGGTGGTGGGACAAGAGGAAGGGGAGGAAGTATAGGAGGAGTCATATGTGGAAGGGATAACAAGATCTACAAGGTCCACACGTTCAGCAGCATCAAGGCGGCAGGCATGGGACGGTGGGGGAGAGGGATTAACAAGGGCGCATAGTATCAGCCAAACTGTTGAGGAAGGTGCAGGAGCCCAGGAAGAAATGTAGGACAAACTGGTGATGGGCATGGAAGACTCAGTAGATGAGGGAGAGCTTGATCACATTTCTGTTGTGCGAGGTTGGGGGGAGAAGGCAGAGGAAGGAAGCATGATTCTCACCTCTCCGCCACCAACACAGCAAGGACTTGGTCCTCCTGGATGCGCAAGACACATGAGCGCCTTCTTGCTGCACTACCTACAACATGACCCTCTGATTGTCTGAATTCGAACTAATGCTGACTACTGGGTTGCCACACTGTTAGATCCCCGGTACAAGACAAAATTTGGCAAAATAAGTCCTGCCATAGAAAGGGACGCACGTATGCATGAGTATCAGCAGAAGCTGGTACGCAATCTTAGATTGGCTTTTCCACTAAACACCAGTGCTGCACAGAGTGAATCTCAATTCCCAAACCTACTGCCAGTTTCTGGAAGACAACTTCTTCAAGCAGTGGTATAGGAAGAAGTCGGTATCATTAAAGAAAAACATGTTTTTCATGCAGGACAATGCTCCATCACATGCAGCCAATTACTCCACAGTGTGGCTGGCCAGTAAAGGTCTAAAAGATGAAAATATAATGACATGGCCCCCTTGTTCACCTGATCTGAACCCCATAGAGAACCTGTGGTCCCTCAGAAAATGTAAGATCTACAGGGAGGGAAAACAGTACACCTCTTGGAACAGTGTCTGGGAGGCTGTGGTGGCTGCTGCACGCAATGTCGCAAACAGATCAAGCAACTGACAAAATCAATGGATGGTAGGCTGTTGCGTGTCATGCTAAAGAAAGGTGGCTACATTAGTCACTAATTTTTTGGGGTTTTGTTTTTGCATGTGAGAAATGTTTATTTCTAAATTTTGTGCAGTTATATTGGTTTACCTGGTGAAAATAAACAAGTGAGATTGGAATGTATTTGGTTTTTATTAAGTTGCCTAATAATTCTGCACAGTAATAGTTACCTGCAAAAAAAGATATCCTCCTTAAGCCTGCTTTACACGTTGCAATTAGTTGTACAATCGCATTTGCGATGTGACACGCCCAGGTCGCATATGGGATCTTATGAGATCGCACGTAGGTCGTTCATTTGCTGTCACACGTGCGTTAGTAGTCTATGTTAAACTGATCAATTTTGTGTGCGATCTTTCAGATCATGTGTTCTGTGACGTATGCATTGTGCAGCCTTTTTTTTTTTTATTTATTGACTTGCCAAGCGTGTGTAATGCGTAGGGGATCCGTTTTTACTATGTCATCTGACATTCAGCTCTGCTACATGGCCGCTGACAGCAGACACAGACAGCCATGTAGCAGAGATGAATGGCAGATGACAGCAGACACAGACAGAGCCGCACGATGAGAATGAAGTCGGATGAACTTCACCTGACTTCATTATCATACCGCGGCTCTGTCTGTGTCGCGTTCTGATTAGCGGTCACCCGTGAAGGACTCACCGGTGACCGCTAATCTCCTGAGTGACTGAATTGAGCAGCCCTCTCTCATACTCACCGATGCCCGGCGCGGCGCTGCACGGCATTCACACTGCTCCAGCGGCTTTTACTATTTTGAAAAAGCCGGCCGCTCATTATTCAATCTCGTATTCCCTGCTTTCCCCGCCCACCGGCGCCTATGATTGGTTGCAGTCAGACATGCCCCCACGCTGAGTGACAGGTGTCTCACTGCACCCAATCACAGCAGCCGGTGGGCGTATCTATACTGTGAGGTGAAATAAATAATTAAATAATTTAAAAAAACGGCGTGCGGTCCCCCCCAATTTCAAAACCAGCCAGGTAAAGCCATACGGCTGAAGGCTGATATTCTCAGGATGGGGAGCTCCACGTTATGGGGAGCCCCCCAGCCTAACAATATCAGTCAGCAGCCGCCCAGAATTGCCGCCTACAATAGATGCGACAGTTCTGGGACTGTACCCGGCTCTTCCCGATTTGCCCTGGTGCAGTGGCAATCGGGGTAATAAAGAGTTAATGGCAGCCCATAGCTGCCACTAAATCCTAGATTAATCATTGCAGGCGTCTCCCTGAGATACCTTCCATGATTAATCTGTAAGTTACAGAAAATAAACACACAGCCGAAAAATCCTTTTACACATACCTGTAACCTGTATATATAACCGCAACATAGAAGCAGTTATATACAGGTTACAGGTATTTGTGCTCCATTATGGTCCTGCTTATAACCATCTAGGAGGCCGCATGGCACATGAAATACATAATATAGTGTAGGACCCCCCTATTGAGATTTGCCGTGACGTTGGCAGGGGTGGCTCAAAGAATTGATCAATTATTTGCTAAAAATCTCATTTTTTATTGTAGTACAGTTGGAATAAATCTGTGAATTTGCACCTTTGATATGATGCATGCCAATTTCAGATCGTGCTAGCTCCCTTTTTTTCTCTGTTATGACTGTCGTTATGCTACAATTTTCTGGTGGCCGACCACCACCATGCTATGCACGCCTGATTTTGATTTGCAATGTATTCCTCCTGTTGGTAGCTGTTCACATTCAGTTGCCTCACCCCTTTCCACAGGCAATGCTAATTAAAGGGAACCTGTCAGCAGAAATGTCCCCTAAAACCTAACAGATTCCCCCTCTGCAGCTCCTGGGCTGCATTCTATAAAGGTCCCTGTTATGATTGTGCCCACTTTCTGACCGAAAAAAAGTGTTTATAAAGTTGTACCTTTTTGGCTTCTGATTCTGTAAATCTGTCACGGGGGCGGGCTGCCTGATGGCCGTTATTCTGCCCCCTGGTCCTGTATGCCGCCCCCATCGCTGATTTCAATACTTCTGGACGCCGCCCACTGCTCCAGCCATCCCCGCGCATGCCCAGTGCCCATCTCTCGGGGATGAGCACTGTGCCCAGCGTCACCGCTGGTGACGTGCACGCAGGGTTAAGATTATGGGCGGTGCTGTGATGTTTATTCCTAAGCAACCGCCCATAATCGCGGGACCGCGCTTTCCCCTTCGGCCTGCTTCTTTCTGCGCAAGCGCGCTGCTGCTGACCTCACTTCGCCTCCTTCCCATCTTGCCCCGAGGCAGGAAATAGATGGGAGGAGCGCGGAGCAGTGACTACACCGATCAGGAGGAGACGCGGAGAGAAGATTACCGAGGGGGAAAGCGCGGTCCCGCGATTATGGGCGGTTGCTTAGGAATAAACATCACAGCACCGCCCATAATCTTAACCCTGCGTGCACGTCACCAGCGGTGACGCTGGGCACAGTGCTCATCCCCGAGAGATGGGCACTGGGCATGCGCGGGGATGGCTGGAGCAGTGGGCGGCGTCCAGAAGTATTGAAATCAGCGATGGGGGCGGCATACAGGACCAGGGGGCAGAATAACAGCCATCAGGCAGCCCGCCCCCGTGACAGATTTACAGAATCAGAAGCCAAAAAGGTACAACTTTATAAACACTTTTTTTCTGTCAGAAAGTGGGCACAATCATAACAGGGACCTTTATAGAATGCAGCCCAGGAGCTGCAGAGGGGGAATCTGTTAGGTTTTAGGGGACATTTCTGCTGACAGGTTCCCTTTAAGCACCATACTTGGATCTGGTCTGCCTTTATCAATGGTTGCTGTCTGGAACTGGGAGGGTCAGTTCTGATATAGTCCTGGTATGTGTAGAGCTTGCTCCACATGCTGGGACCTGGGCTGGCCTCTATCCATAATTGCCTCTTTTGCAACATAGAAGCAGTTATATACAGGTTACAGGTATTTGTGCTCCATTATGGTTCTGCTTTTACCTTCATCTAGGAGGCCGCATGGCACATGAAATACATAATATAGTGTAAGACCCCCCTATTGAGATTTGCCGTGACGTTGGCAGGGGTGGCTCAAAGAATTGATCAATTATTTGCTAAAAATCTCATTTTTTATTGTAGTACAGTTGGAATAAATCTGTGAATTTGCACCTTTGATATGATGCATGCCAATTTCAGATCGTGCTAGCTCCCTTTATA